>NC_084824.1:50849661-51025628 GCF_958449725.1 Rosa rugosa
AGACCCCTTCGCACAACCCCAGCGTCCCTCTGGCAAGCCACGCCGCGCCGCGCCGTCGCCGCTCGATCGAGGCCGGAAAAGCGACGTCCGCACTTTTTCTGGGTTGCGGACGTCCTCTTCAGAACATTTTCGTATATATATATATATTACGGGCCGGGCCGGGTTTTTCGGGCTTTTTACGGGCAAGCCCACTACCCACCGAGGCGGGCTTTTGCGGGCTTTTTAACTGGCCGGGCCGGGCTTTTAGCCCTCAGGGCCGGCTGGCCTCCATCGGCCCACTTGATCCGCGGGCTTTTTGATGAGGCCTGCTTAAGGAACAGATTTTCATTTTTTTTTTTACCACTTTTTTATCGCATATTCACATCTTAACCGTTCAGTTTTTAGGTATATATGAGCAGATCACTTCTGCAAATTTTCAGCCAAATTGATGATCGTTAAGGCATCCAAAACTGCAATTTACACGAATGGTTCAGGTTGGACAGATTCGGTTCGTTCTTGTAAATTGCAGTTTTGGATGTCTTAATGATCATCAATTTGACTGAAAATTTGCACAGATGATCTGCTCATATATATCTAAAAACTGAATGGTTAAAATGTAAATATGTGATCGAAAAGTAGTCAAAATATGGAAATCCGTTCCCTTAAGCTAAGGTAAGGATCTCCTTAGCAGAGCAAGATTATATATAGGACTAATTTCAGTTTACCCCCCTGAGGTTAGGGGTCGTCATCATGTTAGTCCCTCTAGTTTCAATTTAATCAGTAACACCCTTGTACTCTCCAAATTCATCAGTCGTGTCCAATTTTTACTATTCCGTCCAATTTGGACCGTTAAGTCTGACTTTTGAGGGCTAAAATGGTCATTTCAAGACAAAAAAAAAAACAAAAAAAAAAGAATTTTTTTTTTTTTTGCATTTTTTTTCTGTTTTTTTTTTCATTTTTTTTCTTGTTTTTTTTTTTTTCTTTTTCTTCGCTTATTATTATTATTATTATTATTTTTATAATTTTGTCTTCAACCTATACACCACAAGTTATAATAGGTTTATAAAAACAAAAAAAATACTCTAGGTGGTTAAAAAGTCGCTCGCTGGTCTACGATATTTGTGATATATCTCCGATAAAGCGAAGAATTTTAGGATATATCTGTAAAATATAATAGGTTTATAAAGTGAAGAATTTTAGGATATATCCCCAATAAAGTGAAGAAATATCTATAAAATATGATTAAAAAAATAAATACATATATTTCTTCACTTTATTGGGGATATATCCTAAAATTCTTCGCTTTATCGGAGATGTTCCACAAATATCGTAGACCAGCGAGTGAAGAATTTTAGGATATATCCCCAATAAAGTGAAGAAATATCTGTATTTATTTTTTTAACCATATTTTACAAATATTTCTTCACTTTATTGGGGATATATCCTATTATTCTTCACTTTATAAACCTATTATATTTTATAGATATATTTTACAAATATATCCTAAAATTTTTCGCTTTATCGGAGATATATCACAAATATTGTAGACCAGCGAGCGGCTTTTTAACCACCTAGAGTATTTTTGTTTTTGTTTTTATAAACCTATTATAACTTGTGGTGTATAGGTTGAAGACAAAATTTATAAAAATTAAAAATAAAAAAATAAAAAGAAACACCTAGAGTATTTTTTTTTGTTATAAACCTATTATAACTTGTGGTGTATAAGTTGAAGACAAAATTAAAAAAAAAAATAACAATAAGCGAAGAAACAGAAAAAAAAAAAAAAAAAAAAAAACGAAGAAAAAAGAAAAAAAAAAGGAAAAAACATAATTTTTTTTTAAATATTTTTTATAATTTGGAGCTCAAAATTACCATTTTACCCCCTACGTGGGGCTCACATAACAAATTTAACAGCCAATTTGGACGGAGGTCCAAAAATTGGACAAGGCTGATGAATTTGGAGAGTACAAGGGTGTTACTGATTAAATTGAAACTCGAGGGACTAACATGATGACGACCCCTAACCTCAGGGGGGTAAACTGAAATTAGTCCTTATATATATATAGGGAAAAGGGGAAATATCACCAATGGTCACTGAGTTATGACTTATTCGACACTTAACTCACTGTATTTTCAACAATATCACTTAACTCACTCAGTTTTACATCCGTCTTTCACTTAACTCACTGCCGTTAATTCTACTGTTAGAAGCCGTTAAAATTGAGGGTATATTTGTCAAAACACTTAAAACTCATTTTTAACTTAAAAAAACTACATTTATTAGACTTTTTTTCAATTTTTTTAAATTTCTGAAATTTCTAATAAAAAATGATTTTTTTAACTTAAATATAATTTGAAAAAAAAATTGTCTTTTTTTTTAAAAAAAAAGTTAGAAATGCATTTTTTTAGTGTTTAGACAAATATACCCTCAATTTACATTTATTAGACTTTTTTCAATTTTTTAAATTTCTGAGATTTCTAATAAAAAATGATTTTTTTAACTTAAATATAATTCTTAGAAATGCATTTTTTTAGTGTTTAGACAAATATACCCTCAATTTTAATAGCTTTTAACGGCAGAATTAACGACAGTGAGTTAAGTGAAAGACGGATGTAAAACTGAGTGAGTTAAGTGAAAGACGGATGTAAAACTGAGTGAGTTAAGTGATATTGTTGAAAATAAAGTGAGTTAAGTGTCGAATAAGTCATAACTCAGTGACCATTGGTGATGTTTTCCCTAGGGGAAATGATCATTTACCCAATTTTGGGGTTAATTAACCCCACTTACCCAAACACTCTAAGAGATTATTTCCCTAATATCCAATTAAGTATTTTTTTATTCCTTTTTATTTATTTTTGGGACAATTTTGCCCTCTCCTTCTTTGTCACTTAGAGAGACAAGTCATTGGAGACCTTACCGGATTCTGGATTCCGGTGATCGATCATCGGACTCCGGCGACCGGTCACCAGAATCCCGAATCCGGCTACCGGACTGGTGATCGGATTCCGGCTCCCAATAATCATATTATTGCCTCCCAATAATCATATTATTGCCTCCCAATACTCTTTTTATTGTCTCCCAATAATCATATTATTGCCTCCCAATAATCATATTAGTGCCTCCTAATAATCATATTATTGCCCCCAATAATCTTATTATTGCCCTCAATTGAATTGCATAAACTCCCAAAACCAAAATGAATACATTACAAACACAATTGATCAATTTAAATGTTCAATTGTACAAGTAAATTTTTTTTCCTTCCTCATTCTCGGAGTTCACAGTATACCAAAAAAAAAAAAAGTGCTCTGGGCACCCACTGGAGTGTGAGGCCGGCTGTTTTTTTTGCCGGTGCTTCCCCGACGGCGGTTTGGAGGTCGTGATCGGATTGGGCGGCGGAAAATGCGACCGGTTGGGTTGGAGAACTAGCCGGTGATTGGCTTATCTCAGGCCGGGAGACTAGGGTCGGGTCGTGTTCGTCTTTCTCGGTTGGAAGGAGTGGTTGGGGCGTGGTTGTGTAAGGGGAGTGGAGTCGGATCCCCGTTGGGGCTGATTTATGGCAATGGGTGTTGGATAGGTGGTTTGGTGACAGCGGCGCTCGAAGGTTCAATTCGGATCCGGATACAGTGCTCCGATCTTGGGGCTGGCTTGGGATGGGACCCATGACGGTTGAGATCGTCTCTGATGGCGGTGGAGATTTGATGGAGGAGAGGACCCGAAGCTGGTGGTGGGGCGCTGGAGCTGCCATGGCAGAGAGAGAGAGAGAGAGAGGATCGTGCAGATTGAAATCGGAGGATGAGAGAGGGAGAAAGCGCAGATTGGAGGGATGAGAGAGAGAAAGTCTGAGAGAGAGAGATATGAGTGTAATTTTGATTACACACATTTTTATACACGTAATTACGTTCTAAGCACTAGAATTAAGCTAATCCCTAAAGTAATTATTATGTAATTAATCTATTTTTCTTTATATTGTAGTAAATAAACGGAGTTGTAGAATTCGGAAGAAGTTGTGCGAAATTGGAGCAAAATGAAGGTTCCGAGAAAATGACGAAAAGTCAACATTGATAAACCATGGTAAACTCGAGTGAGAAAGTGGAGTCCAACTCATGGAGTTATATGCTAGAGTGTGGCGAGAAAGAAAGAAAGAAAAAAAAATACAAAAGAAGACCAAGAACAAGAAAAGCAAGGAAAAGAAATGGTGCATAATTAATTAAGTTAATTAATCAAATGATTAATTACTTAATTAATCATGCAAAGAGCAGACAAAAGCTAGCAATCTTCACATTGATTTCCAAAGTGCACGTGCATGCCATCAGCTTTTCTTTTATATCTCTAGCCAGCCAAATTTTGCCACGTGGCAGTCTTGTTGCTTTTTCTACTCTTGGAAGACCACCGAAACAGCTCCTCCACTCCCATTTTTCTTCCTCCCTTGAATCTTAGCCATCCATTTGATAATTAGTTCACTATCCTCTCTTCCCAGCTCGAGTCACAGACGGCACGTATATATATATATATATAGAGATATTCACAGAACCCTAGAGAGCAACAGAGGCCGCACACCCCAGACCCCAGAACCCTCTCTCTTCTCCAACAGCCGCACCCATCCCTTCTTTCTCTAAACCAACCACCCATATTCATCTCTTCTTCTTCCCACCGAACCACCCACCGAACCACCCATTTTCTACATTTTCTTCACTATTCCACCACAAAACTTCATCAATTCCATAAGGCCCCGTTTGGATGGCAGGAAATCATGGTATGGAATAGGAATTAATTTCATTTTCCATTCAGACGTGCCGTTTGGTTGTAATTAAAGATTGGAAAGGAAATAAAAAATAAGATTTGACTGGAAATTGACTCCCTCATAAAGCCTGAATAGAATTACCTAGTCAGGGGTGGTATTCTATTTCCATTTCCCACTGTCAAAGGCAAAATTACATTAATTATCCCTCTAAAAATTTATATTCCCCACCAATATTCCTTATAAATTGATGTACTTTAATTAGTAAGAGGGCATTATTGAAAATTATAATTTCATATTTCATTCTTATGACTTACCAAACACTACAATAGAAATGAAAAACTAATTCCAAAATTTAATTTCTAGTAATATTCCAAACACTCACATGGAAATACCAAAACATATTCCATTCCATATCCGTCTGGAAAGGAAAATAAATCCTTTTCCAATTTTGACATTCCTGCGAACCAAACGGGGCCTAAGATTCAAAGAGGAGCCCAAGCATCAAGAGCTTCATAAACATCAAATTTGGGTAAAACTGGGAGCCATAAATCAAGGCTAGCCATAATTGCTTTATAGCAATTTGTGGTTTGTTCTTGTTACTCCTACTTCTCTTCACTTTGTTCCTCTTTAAATTATGTATATTGATGTTTGTTTAATGATGGGTAGTGAGTAGATTTGTTGTTGGGGGCTAGGCAGAGCCGGCCCTGGGCATAGGCCCAATAGGCACAGGCCTAAGGCCCCCAGTTTCATGGGCCCCCAAAAAAAAAAAACTCCTTTTATATATATGTAAAAAAAAAAAAAAATTATCTGATACTTATTTGATTGTTTGATCGCCTCTAAACGACTTCTGTTCTTCAATTCTTCTCACCTTAACAACGATGCATGTCTTGCGCCGAACTGCCGTCTCCAGATCTCTCTCCTTCTCACTTTTCAGACGAAACTTGTCCAGGTAATTCACTCTTGCTCAAATTTCGTGCTTCTTCGACTCTTCCTCTTGTCGAGGAGGAAGAAGGAAACGAGTTCTTCTTCAATTAGGTAGAAACAAAAGGTCGAAGGCCTGTTGTTCTTCATCCATTATTGCAGTCTTATTTTATCTTCTAATAATTTTATGTTAAGACTTAATCTTGTTCTTCAGTTCTTCTTTAATTTTCGCATCTGGGTCTGTTGGTCACTGGGAGAGGGAGATGAGTTCTTTAATTTGTGTTTGGTAGGACGGTAGGTCGGTACTCGACTACTTGGTAAGACTATAGGAGAGGAAGAACACAAGTCTCTGGTTCTCCTTTATTCTTTAATCTCAAATTGATTGTTTGTGCTACCGTGCGTGCTACTGAGACTACAAAACAATGAACTAATGAACAATCAACTTGACTACTAGTTCACTATCAATTGAAAATTGTTTTGCTTTGCTGACTATCAATTGAAAGTGGGTTTAATATTAGGAAAATGGTCTTGTATGGTTGTATCAATTGAAAATTGTTCTACTTTGTTGACTATCATTTGGGTTTAATATTAGGATAATAGCATCGTATCATCTGTATGGCAGTAAGTTTGAATTGAAAATGGTTTAGTCGGTTTAATACATTGGTAATTGTATTATATGGCAGTATGATTCAATTAAAAATTCTATGTGTTTATCTTTTGCATTAGGAAGTATCCTTCTGGGGCTAAAAAAAGAAAAGAGAAGCAAAAAAAAGATGCATTAGTCAAGCTACAAGCTGGGTCTCTACGTAAGTACTTTAATGCACATAGTGAACAAGTACATGAGAATGTGAATGAGAATGAGACTGAGAATGTGAAAAGCTTGACTATTCAAGCTTAATTGAAACTTTTGCAGCCAAGAATGCAAGAAGGGTAATTTTTGAGTAATAAGAGTACTGATTATTGTAATTTCAATACTTTTATTTGAACTAATATAGTATTTTTTCAAATGATATTGAGATCGCTATATTGTTATATTACTTTCTAATTTTATGTTGTTTAAAATTACACAATTTTTTTTATAAATATATTTGAAGGTAGGGACTAGGGAGCCCCAATTTTTTTTTTCGCCTAGAGCCCCCGAAATCCCAGGGCCGGCTCTGGGGCTAGGGTTGTGTGCCCTAGTCCAAATCTTGTGTAAAAGATGCTTATTTTAATGTAATGATGCAATTTTCATATGATGGATGCTTATATCTATTTTTGTTGGGTTAAAATGCATGTCTAGGAGCCTAGTCAACTCTAGGGTGTGTATTTTGAGCATGTCTAGGATGGAGTTAGAGGCTTGACCCCCTCTAATTCCTAAGCTAGAAACCTTCAATTTCGTATTCGAGGGGTTATAAGCATGGTGATTTACACCCGTTGCGTGAATGTGCGGGCGGGTCGCTTAGTAGTCTAATTCCTCGATCTTTAGGCCTCTTGATGTGAATTAGAGACCCTTGAACCGGCTCTAATTCATGCCAAGTGAGTTCCTACGACCCTTGAACCGGAGTAGGAATACTATGAAAGGGAATTTCGGTCCTTGAGCCTTGAACCGCCTTGGATACGACTACCGCCAAAATAGGAAATTTGCATCTACATTAGATTAGCTTCCGACACATGAGATTTGGGTGAAGGAACCTCCCTAGCACCCGACATTCTCATTATATTGTTCACACTTTTCTAGTTTAATTTCCTTGCATTTTTATTAATCGCTTTGCATTTTATTACTTTTTGTTTAGTTCAAATCAACTCTCAAATATTAAATTCATCGACTCATTTGTGTATACCCATCTTGAGGCTACAAGTTAGTGGCTTTGAATAGGCTTGGTGTGAGCTAAGCCGAGCATTGCCAAGGCTTGGTGCCTTGATTGTTTATACTTTTTGTTTTACTTTTTATTTTTCGTGTGTGCTTTTAGTATCCTACCGCCAATTATCTTGGTTAGGTCCAACACCTAATCCCCGAGGTACGATAAACTAAGGTCCAAATATTTCCCTTACTTGACAACGATTCGTACGCTTGCGAGAGTTTATGAGTCAAGTCAAATTTAAAAATTAAAATGAGGGCAATACTGTCAATAGGTGTTAGATTGGATGAATGAGGTTAAAAAACTCTTAGTGGAGTAAGTGCGCAGTTTTTAAGCTGAAATTAGGTAAGTAGTCACGGCCCCATATATATATATATATATATACAGATCCTATCCAGAGCGAGGCCTCGCTCTGAAATTAAAGTGCGAGGTTAGAGTTTAGGGTCACTTTTCGGTCGTATATCCACATCTCGACTGTTCAGTTTTTAGGTACTAATGTATAGATCATCTCTGTAAAATTTCAGCCAAATTGATGGTCGTGAAGGCATTGATAACTGCCTTAAAGCTAGTATGGTTCAGGTTGGACAGATTCAGTTCGTCCATTGGTTTAAGCGAGTTAGATGCCTTAAAGATCATCAATTTGGCTGAAATTTTGCAGAGATGATCTATATACATTAGTACCTAAAAACTGAACGGTCGAGATGTGGATATGAGACCGAAAAGTGACCCTAAACTCTAACCTCGCACTTTAATTTCAGAGCGAAGGCCTCGCTCTGGATAGAATCTGTATATATATATATGTATGTATGTATATATATATATATATATATATATATAAGTGACCCTAAACTCTAACCTCGCACTTTAATTTCAGAGCGAAGGCCTCGCTCTGGATAGAATCTGTATATATATATACATACATACATACATACATACATACATACATACACACCGCCGCTTAAATTTGAAGCCCTTAGGATTTCCTACTCTAACCCTCCAATATATCCTCTTAATATCACTTATGGAATAAACATCAGTCTCTTGGTTAGTGTTTCTTCGTGAAAATGCTTCAATTAAAAGAGCTAGCATTTTGTGAGAAAAAAAAAAAAAGATATTGTCCTCACGTACCAATAATTGAGATGATGTGCCAAATTTCACAATTAAACTAATTTTGTAGAAATGAGTTAATCTATTCAGAACAAATTATGTGAGGTAGTACATTCTATCAAGATATTAATGAAACCGCTGCCTCCATCAAGATATTTATCTTATTCAAATCACAACCAAATGTACATTGTGCCAAAATTTTATGTTTTATGCTCAAGAACAAGCCACAAGAGCTTCTATTTGCAAACCAAGAGACCAGAATTATTTAGTCAGTTTTTGACACTAGGAGAAACCCTCTCAACCCTAGCCAACCCAAGCCGTAAACCCTAACAATTCTACACCGGGACGAAGGTAGACCTTTTCCATTCCGTCCGATGCAGCAGTTCAAGATCCTTGCTTGGAACTGCAGAGGGCTGAATAACACAGAGACCCAGGATGCGCTTGTCGACATTGTCAGGAAACAAAACCCTAGTCTGGTCTTTCTCTCTGAGACCTTGGCCACACCGGACTTGTTAACGACTGTTCATCGTAAAATTGGTTTTGACGGAGTAGTGTGTGCTCCTAAGGATGATGACTGTCGTGGCCTGGCGTTGTTTTGGCGCAAGGAAACTCCGGTTCGTCTTCAAACGTACTCTCCTAATCATATAGATGCTGAGGTTGGGGCTGTAGGATCTGCAGGTGTTTTTCGTTTTACTGGCCTGTATGGTGTCGCTACCTCAGCTAATCACACCATTACTTGGACCTCCTTCGATTGCTAGCCTCGCAATTCCATCTTCAAGGTTAAGGATCCTAAAATTCCCTCAGACTTAAGGCCCATAGCATTGTGTAATGTGGTGTATAAGATTGCCTCCAAGGTGCTGGCCAACAGACTCAAATCGATCCTCCCTCACATTATTTCTCCACTTCAAAGCGCATTTGTTCCGGGCAAGCTTATATCGGACAATACTTTGGTGGCAATAGAAGTTGCTCATTTTATGATGAGGCTCCGTAGGCAGGCTGAAGGATTTTTTTCCTTAAAACTTGACATCTCCAAAGCATATGATCGACTTGAATGGATGTATTTAGAGGCCATTTTACTCAAGATGGGTTTCTGCCGCAGTTGGGTGGATGTCGTGCTCTCAACAGTTAAATCGGTTAGCTATTCTATCTTGTTCAATGGTTCACCAACCGGCTTTATTTTGCCTTCGAGGGGTATTCGACAAGGCGATCCCCTATCCCCATATTTGTTCATTCTATGCGCAGAGGGACTTTCTGCACTTATTTCCTCACGAGTTCAGAATGGTACTATTAAAGGCCTCACTATGACTCCTACAGCTCCTACTATTCACCACCTCTTATTTGCGGACGATAGCTTCTTGTTTGGAGAAGCTTCGAGTCGTGAATGTCATGCTTTCAAACAGGTACTATCCATTTATGCAAGAGCTTCTGGTCAACATATTAACCTACAGAAATCTATTGTTGTCTTTAGTGGTAATGTCAGCCAGCGAGTCAGAACTTCGTTAGCCTCTATACTTGGAGTGCAATGTGTGAAAAAGCATGGTTTGTATTTAGGCTTGCCTATCCATGTTGGGCATAACAAGAAAGCCATTTTTGCTTATTTGAAGGAGAGATTATCCAAGAAGCTTATTAGTTGGCGGTCCAAACTGCTTAGCTCAGGAGGCAAAGAACTACTAATCAAAGTTGTAGCCCAGACTCTGCCCAACTATGTAATGAATTGCTATGCTTTACCTAATTCCATGTGTGATGACTTACAACAACTTTGTTGTCAATTTTTCTGGGGGAGTACAAATGACAAAAGACGAATTCACTGGAGGTCTTGGGAGAGGATGTGTATTCCTAAAGACAAAGGAGGTATGGGGTTTAAACACTTACACTCGCACAACTTAGCCATGCTCACGAAACAGGGTTGGAGACTTCTTTCAAATCCGGATTCTCTTGTGGCCAGAGTGTTCAAGGCAGTGTATTACCCATTTGGATCGTTCCTCATAGCTGATATGGGTGACCGGCCTTCTTACTCATGGAGGAGTCTGATGGAGGAACGTCCGGTCTTGCAAGCAGGCTTACTGTGGCATATTGGCAATGGTCAATCTGTTAGAATTTGGGATGATGATTGGATCCCTCAGGTCTCTCACTACTCTCTACCTCGACCCTCAGACTCGGTTTTTGAGATAGTCTCTGACTTGATTAATCATGATCTCTTGGTATGGGATATCCCTGCGTTACACTCTTGTTTTGAACCTTCAGTGGTGGCACAAGTTTTGTCAATCCCCCTGAGCAGGCGTTTTGACAGAGATAAGCCTGCATGGAAACTAGATAAGAAAGGTTACTTCTCGGTCAAGTCAGCGTACAACATAGCTTGCAACTTATCTCTCGGTAATATATCTGCCTCAACCTCTACTGGGGATCCTTATGGTCCAATATGGAGAGCTTTGTGGAAAGCTCAGGTTCCTAGCAAAGTCGCCATCTTTGGCTGGAGAGCGGTTAACAATCTACTTCCCACACGGACGGCTCTGTCCTTGAAGGGTTACACGGGTACCCTACAATGTGTTATGTGCTCTACTCAAGTG
The DNA here is from genome assembly GCF_958449725.1 of Rosa rugosa. NCBI lineage: Eukaryota > Viridiplantae > Streptophyta > Magnoliopsida > Rosales > Rosaceae > Rosa > Rosa rugosa. The sequence goes on from NC_084824.1 coordinate 50,860,822, forward strand.
GAAACTCTAGAACATTTATTCTGCCACTGTAGTTTGGCGCGAGAGATCCTTGGTGCACCGCCTTTCTCTATTCCTATATCCTCATTGTGCTGGAAAGATTGGATTTTAGAGCGAGCTATGTCGTTACCTGCTGGGACTTTTGACCAGTTATTAGTTATGCTTTGGAGTATTTGGCGAAATCGTAACGACAAGCTCTGGAATGATCATACCCACTCTAGTGCTTCTCTGGTGGCTAAGGCTATGGCTTGGCACGAGGACTACCTACGGGCTAACAGCTCTCCTAGTGATCCTTCTCATCGTCACCCTAAAACCCGCAAAGTATGGGTTGCTCCAGATGGGGAGTGTTTGAAAATCAATGTCGACGGAGCTTTTCTGGCTTCGGTTCCGTTTGGTGGTACTGGAGGTGTTCTTAGAAACTCCCATGGCCAATTTCTTGCTGGGTTCTCATTCCGAATGGATTTTGTTAGCTCACCACTGCATGCTGAGTTGCTTGCTTTGAAGAAGGGGCTGAAATTACTGCTGGCTATGAATCTTAATCATGCTACGATTGAAAGTGATTGTTTAGTTGCTGTGCAGGCAATCAATGCCTCAACCCCAGATTTATCTCCTTTGGGGGCCTTGGTTACAGATATTCAAGGACTACTTGCTGCTTGTAGGGATTTCCAACTCTCACATGTCCCACGTCAAGCCAACAATGTAGCACATAGGTTGGCTAACTATAGTTTTGAGTTCAATGTTCATCTTGAATGGTTCTCTATTGCTCCAGACTTCATTCTGGATGCCCTCTTGTACAACTTCAATCGTATCTAGCAATAAAATCTTCTCTTTTCCTCAAAAAAAAAAAAAAAAAGCTTCTATTTGCACCTTCCAATTTTGGCCTCGTTCAAAATTAGTACTCTAATGTAATTTGACTCTATTTTTTCACACCCTTCCCATCTTCCTATCTCCACACCACCCGTTCAGGGAAATCAACTCCTCTAACAAAGGCCTTTTCCTCCTCTGATAATGCCACTTGGCCTCTCCTCAATCGACAAGGTGATCTGTGTCTGTCTGAAATGGTACTGCAGGAAGTGGTTTAAGCTCAAGTATACAAATATAGTTGGAGTTCTAACAATTAACTATTCTTTTTTTTTTTTTGGTCTGTAACAATTAACTATTCTAACTATTACAACTAATAACAGAGAAGTAAACAAAATAAATATCTAGTAGCTGAGGGTGATAAGCAGTTGGGGTAGCCAAGCAAGTAAAGCACTCTCCAAAACTGAGTTTTGTGGTTCACGTATACACTCCAATTCGTCTTCAAAATATCAAGGACAGTAATCTCATATATGGTTTCATTATCTAAGTTCAAAGCTTCAAATATTCCAATGCCGAGACCCCATTGAGCCCTTTAGTATAGTAGTGCGCAACAAAATCTTTGATGGTGGTCTCTCGGTAAAGTGGAGGATTCTTGTCTGACACCAACTCCTTAATTGGCCTATACAACCTGGAAGAATTTTCTGGTGGAAGATGTTGTCTAAAAAAACACGCCACGGAAATTCTTGGACCGACATTTTTGGCCAACACTCTGTGATTGACACTTATGAACTTGTCATTTGAGATTAACTGCACTAAAGCACACACTAATTAATTATAAAATAGTACCAATAAAACTATGATCACCAAATCTAATCGCCGAACGATGTATTAGTAGTTTAACGATTCACTTGCCTGTAACATGTCTCCAAGATTTACAACTAGAGCTCCACGGACTGGGGTAACATCCACCCACTGATCTTCATGGAGGACTTGGAGGCCACCAATTTGGTCCTGTAGGAGCACTGTGAGGAAGCTACTATCAGAATGGTGAGTTGTGCCCATGGTCAATTCTGGTTCAGGGCATGCTGGGTAGTAATGGCCAAGAAAGAATAGGCCCTCTGCGCAGCTCAAGTCCTTGAGGTGGTTGGGATTGAGCCCAAGTGCTTCAGACAATAATTCAAATAAAGTGGCTCCTAAAGCCTTCACTTTTTCCGAGTAATCAAGCATTATATCCCTGCAAAAGTGGTCAATATTCAAGGATTCCAAAGAAAGCTAGTGATAAAATGATAAATGATGCTATCTGATTTATTGACGCACTAATCAACTAGTGGATCATGATTGTAATGGAAATGATGAAATCCTTTTACAATTGATATGTTTGGATAGTATATATATCAAATTAACTTTGAAAAAGACTACTTGTAAATCACATTTAGTGGTGGACCAAAATAGTGATTTGCATCGTCTTTGGGGGGTTGGCTATAGTTGTGAGGAACGGAGGAAATGGGATTAGGACTAAGATTATCAATTAACTTAGTGTAATTGTTGAATTATAAATGTGGTCAAGGAAGGGGTTGCAATTATGCCCTCAATCTGACACAAAAGGTGTCAAAAAAATCAGGAATTCAAAATTCACCTATTAGATATTGAGTCATATTGCACATTGATCTTAAGGATGAATCTAAAACTAGAATTTACAGAGTCTCAGAAGTCAGAACATAACGTACTAATTAAATTCTTGCCAAGAGAACATTTTTTATCAGATGAATACCTGCAAACTCTAGGCAACTCTTCAAGATTGGGAGCACGAGGTGCCATAACACATGACAGAGTATCCCTCCAATTAGCTGCAGGCGATTGATAAAGATCAAAATTAGTATTATAATAAACGAGGTTGTTGGTATAGTCCCTTGAATATAATTCCTTCTTCACTTCTTGGTCTTGCTCATGAAATCTCCTTATCCCATCGATCATCTCCTCCAAATCATGGACTGGAATCCCATGGTTGACCACCTGGAAAAACCCCCAACTCTCGCAAGCATGTCGAACTTGTTCGATAACACGAGCACGTACAGTTGGATCTTGGTTGATGCCCTCTAAGCTTATGACTGGGATACTGAAGTTGGAACCATCACCAGGACTGGTTGCTTTGTTGAGCTTCTGTTGTTCATGGATGAAAATCCTTGGTATCTCAGCCAAACCAGCATCTACGAGTCCCTTAACACCAGCTTTTGAGTCGTCTAAAGCCTTCAACTCACTTTTCCTGTCGTAGTTGAATCCATCACTGGAGGTTGTTGTGAGCACCATTTTTATTTCTGCAATATTTTTTGTGGGAATGAGAGGGTACTATTTCTTTTGGATAAGATCATAAGAAGGAAATTAAGCAAAGATAATTTAGACACGTAGATGATTATTAAACTGTATTGTTCATTAGTGCTTTGCTTTAGACCGTGATGGCTACGCCAGGCCGTAATTAAACACAACACCATTCGGGCAACAAGACAGAGGTGGCAAACGGGCCGGGTCTGGCCATTTAAGCGGACTTAGACGTGCTTCGTGCTTCATGCGGTGCTCGGACCGGCCTATTTATTTTCATGCCGGGCTCGTGCCTGACCATTTAGTTAAACATTAAGTCCGGTCTGGCCCATGGCCCAAACCCATATCATGCCGGGCCATGCTCGTACCGGGTCATTAAATGGGTCATGGTCAGGCCTACCCATTATAAAGCACGATTTTAAAATTTTAATTTGAGTAAATAAAAATTAATTTTATTTAACTATTTAGAAAACTAAAATAAATAAAGTTCTACGACATTTTTCTTAATCTTAGCTTTTTAAGATTAATTTTCTAATAATTTTTTATATTCCACTATAAGAAAGAACAAAAGAAAAATAACTCAAAAAAATATTTTTTTTAGTATATAATTATGAGATTAATCTTTAATTTTGAATAAAGAGGTTTAATATTCAAATCTCATCATTGTAGTTTTTTAATATTTTTAAAAACAAAATGAAATTTTACATTTATAACGGGCCGACCCACAATACGTCGTGCTCGGGCCGTGTCCGGCCCATAACTGGTTCGAGTCGGGTCGGGCCAATGGGCCAATATTCCTAGGCCCAGCCCAACCGGTTATTCTAACGTATTCGGGCCGTGTTGGACCACGAACGGATTTGGACCGTGCCGGACCACTTTTAAACGTGTCGGGCCCTTACCGTGTTTGTGCTTAGCGGCCCGTTTGCCACCTCTACAAGACACTTTTGCAACAGATTGACCTATGTCTATGGACTATTGAATTTCTGATCCCCTGCTCAATGAAGTCAATGCTCATTTGGTCACTCACCGTCCGATTTTCAATCGGACGGTTGACAGATAAGCACTCATTTAGTCACTTACTTGTCAACCGTCCGATTTTCAATCGGACGGTTGACAGATAAGCACTCATTTAGTCACTTACTTGTCAACCGTCCGATTTTCAATCGGACGGTGAGTGACCAAATGAGCATTGACTTTCATTGAGCAGGGGATCAGGACTCTTACTTTGGATACATAAATTCTATGAATGGACTCTTGGATACTGTAATAAACTAAAATTGAGTAGTTCGTAATTTTGAATAATATTTAATAATTAGCATGAAGGAGTGATGGGTCTGACTGGAGGCCCATCTGTAGCATTGGATCTAGAGGTGGGAACGTTGGACCGGATAAGATAGGTCTTTGAGGAGGAGGTGGGTCTACCAAGTCAGCCAGAGAGAGAGAAATTGCAAGCTGCATGTCCTCCACGTCAGGTGGGATTGAATGAGGTGGAGACACTTGAGGGGAAGGAGTAGTCCAGTCATCAATCTTGGCCTTTCCCTTGTCAATGGATTTGGCTCCAGAAGGACCCACCAAATCAGTCGTGGTAGGAGCAGATGGGATAGGAGGTTGCCACACGCCTTGCTGTGGATGGGCCAAAATGATAGCCCCCGGTTCAGGTAGGAGACTAAACGGACGGGAACCCGAACCGCCGATACGAGCAGACGGTGGAATCCATGGCCTTGTACAGTAAGTTCCATTCTGATTATTATGCCGTTCCACATACCGACCCCTACGGTTATCAAAAGGCTGATGTTGGAACCGATCCCAGTGTTGTAGGTTATCCGGAGGAAGTCGTCTAGGGGTTGGAACTGCCATCCACGGACCCAGCTTGTCAGCTGAAGGATGTCGGCGGAAGGTACAAGTACTAATAGCATGCCCTAGCCTTCCACACCGGTAACAGAAATCAGATAGTCGTTCATACCGGAACTCTTCCCAAGTTGCTTCTATAGGACTGTTGCTAAACCAAAAACCTGGAGAAAGAGGAGAACGAGAATCTACTTGAACACGAACATGCAAATAACCTGGGTTACCTGAAGGGGAGTTAGGGTCTTCAACAGAAATAACATGACCAATATGAGCACCAATCATTCGTGCAACCTTCTCCGTCATATGACCCCTTTGAAGACCATGGATTTGGACCCAAAAGGTAATCAGATGAAGAGGAATATCATCAAGTCGGCTCAAAAGTGGCCAAGGATGAATGACCATACTACAGCCCATGACAGACCAGGGACCGCGTTCAAGAACTTGGTCAGCAGCTGCTTCAGACGGGGCTGTGATGGAGAAGATGGAAGTACCACCAAGCAATTCCACACGAAAGACACCAATTTCAGCCCAAGCTGTAGTGAGGATTCGGATGACCGTTGGTGCATGAAGGGTATGATTTGCAACCACAGCTCCAACAAGCTGAACATCCCGAGAGTGACTAGGGTCAGGGGGGGCAACTGGATAAAGAGTTCTCCTTCAGAGTGGTCCGCCAAGACACAAACCGAAGGGTTAGGTTGTGATTTGGTGGGGGAAGAGGGTGGGGAGGACGGGGAATTAGGTTTTGATTTTGTAGGGGAAGAGGGCAGAGATAGAACCGAAATGGACGAATTGGGTGAAGGGATTTCCATGGCAACACTATGCAAGTAGGGTTTGAGGGTGAAGAACCGTATTGCATGCATGGGGGAATAAATAGCCATTCAATCTGACATGCAGCGACACGCGTTAAGAAGGGGAATGAAACAATTAATGAGGGATTACAACAACAATCAGAGGGGGGAAACAGGTGTTAAGGTAGGAAAAACCACCCCTCCAAAGCCGAGGTGCATGAAGAACAGGTGGAAGGAGGAGCGATGGGGAAAAGCCACGTAATCCTACAATGATTACAAGGAAGACTAGAGCAAGGTGAAATAAAATGTCAGATGGAGAAACTGAAAACAGAAGAGGGAAAATAATGGAGTACGTTATGGGAAGGGGACAAAGAGTAAAGGAAATAAATGAAGCTAGGATCGCAAATCTAAAAAACCGAATGAGGAGGTAATGGAGAAATGGGTAGGGAATGATGAACAAGATGAACTGGGGAAGCACTAGCTATAGTGCAGAAGCTCGACGAATGAGCAAGCTGCTCTCACTTTAGAGAGGATAATGTTCCAGTTGGAAGTTGCATACCTAGGTTAGTGTAAGGTTCATTCTTAACTAAACCTTTGATAAATAGTGTTTATTTTCTTCTTTTGACACCCAAAAAACAAAAAAAAGGTGTGGATTTCTAAATATTTATATGGATATATAGCTACTCTTTTGGACCACACAGCCTGGATGTATCCTTGTGGCTAGAGATCTCAATATGTGCTGCAAATTAAGAAGTCCCGTGCGGCCTAGATAAGTTTCAATGAGTCAAAGAGAACAAAGGAACAAGAGATTTGAGATTCTTCTGATATGTTTTTTACCTTCTCCAAGAACGGAGCGGAACTTGAAAAAGAGGACAGCAGCCCATCGAACGGAAAAGAGAATTTGGGTAGTCAGCTACTGACCAGTCTACCGGATCAGTCTGATCGACCGGCCGGAGAGGAAGTTCCTGATCCTGTTTCCGATGAAATTCCAGATGTCGCCAATGCTGTTTTGAACAGTTCTTCTGTCTCTCCCTCTCCTTTAGTGGTCTCACCTACTCAATCATCACCCAAGGTATGTTCTAATCCTTCTTTATCTAATATTCCTTCTGTGTCAGCTAGTGTTCCTTCTTCTGTGTCAGATATTGTTCCCACCAAAACTCTGCCTAGTCCTTCTATGTCAGCTAGTGTTCCTTCTTCTGTGTCAGGTATTGTTCCCACCAAAACTCTGCCTAGTCGTTCCACCCGTGGTCAACCCCCGAAGCACTATGAACCTACTTTAAGTGCAAAAGCTAAATACCCCGTTGCTAATTATGTGTCGACCCATAGGCTTTCTAAACCGTATGTAGCCTTTGTGAATCAATTACCTTCTGTGTCTTTCCCTAGTAAAGTGTAGGATGCAATGAGGGATGAGAAGTGGATGCAAGCAATGATAGTCGAAATGGATGCTCTTGAGAAGAATTGTACGTGGGAGCTAGTATCATTACCACCCGGGAAGATGACAATTGGTTGTCGGTGGGTGTATACTGTGAAACACAATTCAGATGGATCGGTTGACAGGTACAAGGCAAGACTAGTGGCTAAAGGATATACTCAGAAGTATGGAGTGGATTATGATGAAACATTTGCACCAGTGGCCAAAATTAACACAATTCGGGTACTTCTTTCGTTAGCTGCTAATCTTGATTGGCCTTTACAACAGTTTGATGTTAAGAATGCATTCTTGCATGGTGATCTGCATGAAGAGGTTTATATGGATTTGCCTCCTGGATATGGTACTTCTATTGGAGAGCAGGTGGTGTGCAGATTGAAAAAATCTCTTTATGGTTTGAAGCAGTCTCCCAGAGCTTGGTTTGGCAGGTTCACCAAGTTCATGAAGAAAATTGGGTACCGGCAGAGCAATTCAGATCACACCTTGCTTAAACATCGGTGTGGTAAAGTGACTGCTATGATTATTTATGTTGATGACATGGTTGTGACAGGTGATGACTTTGAGGAGATTCAAAGGTTACAAGGTCAGTTATCTTTAGAATTAATTTGAGATGAAAGATTTGGGTAATTTGAAATATTTCTTGGGAATTGAAGTTGCTCGTGGGAAGGATTGTATTGTGTTGAGTCAGAGGAAGTATGTTCTCGACTTGCTGGCAGAAACAGGTATGCTTGATTGTCAACCTGTTGATACTCCTATTGAGCAAAACCATCGGTTAGCAGAGTACTTGGATCAAGTACCTACGAATGGCCGGTTGATTTATTTATCCCACACTAGACCAGATTTAGCCTATGCAGTTAGTGTGGTGAGTCAGTTTATGCATAATCCCAGTAAGACTCATATGGATGCTGTATTTCGTATTTTGCGGTATTTAAAGTCTGCTCCAGGGAAGGGATTACTCTTTTCAAAACACAGTCACTTGGATGTTTCCGGGTACACAGAAGCGGACTGGGCAGGTAATATTACAGATCGCAGGTCTACTTCGGGCTACTTCACATTTGTGGGTGGTAACTTGGTTACTTGGAAGAGCAAGAAACAGAAGGTGGTGGCTCGTTTTAGTGCAGAAGCAGAGTATAGAGGAATGGCCCGAGGACTTTGTGAGATGTTGTGGTTGAGAAATTTATTTGGGGTTCAGGCAGAAAAAGACTATGCCGCTTTATTGTGATAATAAGGTTGCAATTGAAATTGCTCACAATCCTGTTCAGCATGATCGCACGAAGCAAGTGGAGGTAGATCGACACTTTATTAAAGAGAAGCTGGATGGACAGATCATTATGTTTCCCTTCGTTCCTACTGAAGAACAGTTGGCGGATATTCTTACAAAGGCTCTCTCGAGTAAAGCCTTCTATGACTCACTTGACAAGTTGGGCATCCGTGATCTGTATGCACCAACTTGAGGGGGAGTGTTGGCGTGAGTCATGCCATGTAATTAGGATTGTGAATATTGTGAATTATTAGGATTATTCTGTTGTAATTAGTTTCCTAATAGGTCTTGATGTATCTTGTATATATACTCCGTTCTTGGAGAAGGTAAAAAACATATCAGAAGAATCCCAAATCTCTTGGCATTAGAACATACCTTGGGTGATGATTGAGTAGGTGAGACCACTTAAGGAGAGGGAGAGACAGAAGAACTGTTCAAAACAGCATTGGCGACATCGGGAATTTCATCGGAAACAGGATCAGGAACTTCCTCTCCGGCCGGCCGGTCAGACTGATCCAGTAGACTGGTCAGTAGCTGACTACCCAAATTCTCTTCTCCGTTCGGTGGGCTGCTGTCCTCTTTTTCAAGTTCCGTTCCCAAACACTCCAGCCTTGAGAACTCGGATGCCAGTCTCCCATCTTGCCCACTAAACAAATCTTCATAATAACAACACTTCTCCCCCTGACGAGGAGTCACAGGAGGTAAAAAATAACATGCATCTTCACTGAATGTAACATCCATAGTGACATAAAACTTCTGGGATTCAGGATGATAACATTTGTAACCTTTCTGATGAGAACCATACCCCACAAACACACACTTAAGGGCTCTAGCATCCAACTTTGACCTCTGATTCTTATATAGATGAACATAAGCAATACAACCAAAGACATGTGCAGGAAGAGTATTAGAAGATGGAATAGAAACATAGTTAGACAGGACCTCAAGTGGGACACGACCTTGAAGAGGGACAGACGAAAGACGATTGATTAGATGAGAAGCACACAATATGGCCTCTCCCCAAAGATACTTAGGCATGTTAGCACTAAGTAGAAGAGATCGAGCTATGTCCAGAAGATGACAATTTTTCCGTTCAGACACCCCATTTTGCTCAGGTGTCTGTGGGCATGAAGTTTGATGTATTATGCCATGGTGTTGGAAATATTCATGAAAAGAATGATTGACAAACTCACCCCCATTATCGGAACGAAAGACCTTAACATGAACATCATATTGAGTACGAACAAGCTTATGGAATGCTGTAAAAGCAGAGAAAACAGAATCTTTGGACTTAAGTAAAACCACCCAAGATAATTGAGTAAAGTCATTAATGAATAACACAAAATATCGCATTCTAGAAATGGTAGAATGTTTAGAAGGACCCCATACATCTGAATGAATTAACTCAAAAGGCATAGTACTAGAATGAAAACTCGAAGGATAACTAGACCTATGACTCTTAGCCAAAGCACAAGTTTCACAATGCAGGCTAGACTCACTAACTCCTAGAAACAATGAAGGCATGGACTTCTTCATAACTCCAAAAGATGGATGACCCAAGCGCCTATGCCACAACCATAGCTCACTCAATCTGTCAGAATTCAATGTCAGGGCCAATGGCTATTCTGGTGCTTGTGTTGGCTCTGCGTATATGCAATCCAAGTGAAACAGTCTCCCCCTCAGGTCTCCCTTGCCCATGATCACCCTGGTGCACAGATTCTGAAAAATAACATACATTGGATAAAAGGTTATAAAACATTTATTTTGTGACCCCAACTGGGATACAGATAAAAGATGATGAGACAATGAGGGTACATAAAGCACATCATGCAATACAATGGATGGTGTAACTTAAACATACCCAATACCTAAGACTGGAAAAGACGCACCATTTGCATTAGAAACATGGGATATAGAAGGGGATGACATAGACATAAAGGACTTATCATAGGTCATATGGTCAGACGCACCAGAATCAATTATCCATGTATCACTACCAGTAAAGTCAGAAACATGTAAAGCAACACCAATTTTACCTCAAGTTTCCTTAGTCAAGGAAACATTACCCTGTGAGGGATCTTGCCCTGCAATGCCGTAGAAGTCAGATTTTGGCACCAATTGGACTGCCGCTTTGCCTCTTTGACCACCACCATGTCCTCCACGTCCTCCAGTATTATTGCCTCATCTCCAACCATCGGTAATAGTCAAGTCCACCATCTTCTTCCTTCCTCAAAAAAACTCAATAAAGTTGTAACAAAGGTAGCAGCAAAGGGCACTGATCAATGAATATTCAAAGAAACAAAATTCAAAGAAAGAAAGTTGTTGGCTTTATTATATATTCTCTTGTCCAAGAAACCAAAAGTTGTCCAGCGAACTAATCAGTAGAACAAACAGGATATCAGCAATAATCAAGTCAAAACAAGGGGCCACGAACCAGATGGACAACGACTAATTCCCAAAAAAGACAAGAACTAGCAATCGAACCAATCGAACCAAAAGAACCAACAAACAAACCCAAAAGGACAAGCGACAAAAGAACAGCAGCAAACTAATTTTTTTCGCAGCGGAAACCAAATAGCACAACCGAGTCCAAATGGATTTCGGCTCTGATACCAAGTCAAAGAGAACAAAGGAACAAGAAATTTGGGATTCTTCTGATATGTTTTTTACCTTCTCCAAGAACGGAGTATATATACAAGATATATCAAGACCTATTAGGAAACTAATTACAACAGAATAATCCTAATAATTCACAAAATTCACAATCCTAATTACATGACATGACTCACGCCAACACAATGTAGTTTTAGGCGGATTAAAAATGTGTTTATGTACCAACATCATGTTTCAATTGTAAATGTGCTAAAATGACTCTCTACAGAATTTATACATGCACGTTCTATTTATCGATAAAGTTAATTAATGAAGTTGCATTTCATCATAAAGTACATATAAATTGTCTTTGCTTTGACAAAGTTTGGTTTACAAATGAGGTACTGTTGAAACAAAAAAAATTCATATATCCAATTACAACGAGATTGACGTCCAGTGCATTTATATGGCAAAAGACAAAAGAATGTGAAGAAGTACAATTGTCAAGCTCGTAAAGCATTGGACTTCTAGGTTTGTTAGAAGTCTTGCCAGCAATGCAATTAAAAAATAAGTTACAGTTTTGACGTCAGAAGAGAAAAAATATTGTGGAGATAAAGTTTCCAACTAGTTCACTTCGAGTTGAACTCTAAAACTCTCAATGTTGTATGCAAGTCAAACTCGTCACTAGTGCATTATATAAGCATGATGTGAAGAAAAGAAAAGGAGGACACAACGGAGCATATGCAGCAGCGTGGAAAAGTAGCGAAGGCAAGAAAACAGTTTGGAAGACGAAGCTCAGGAAGATATTCAAGACACCACAAAGGTTGAGATTTCCTCCCTTCCATGCTCCACCTTCTCTTTGAATGCTCACAGGCTCCACCTCCTCTTTGGGTGTTCACAGGCCTCTCAACGATGCCGTACCAAAGTAAAAACAAAAGAACAAAAATACCATGCCAGAGCTGCGCCTCCGATGACCATGCCGGGCAGCGTCCCGATGACCATGCCGGGCAGCGTCCCAATGACCATGCCGGGCAGCGTCCCGATGAACATGCCAGGGCAGCGCCTTCGCTGCAGGCCTTGCGCTCTCAAATCCCAGCAGCAGGCCTCCCCATATTGTAGCAGCGACAACTTTGCTCTCTCATCCTGGCAGCAGCGTCTCGTCTCTGTGGCACTTTCAAACTCACAAAGAAAGTCAAAGCTGCAGGTTACCCTTACTACTGACGAGCCACGCACCTCTCTTCTTTTGGATGTGCTATTCCTTGATCATAAACCATGACCATTGGTCTTGAAACAAATAAGAAAAGCTGCTCCCTCCATGCCAGAAGCAAGGCAATTGGTCACTACTGGAGCTTTGCCAAGGCTCCTTATGTAGCTGAACACCATCACAACAAATGAGTAAAACAAAAAGTTGCAAAACATGTACAACTCACCCGGCCAAATTGATAAATGAAGCTGCAACACGCTTTGCATTCATAAATATAATGCAGAGGCTTTTACGTGACCAAGTTGTGAAGCCGAAGCCTTTCACTTCTATGTGAGAAATCTGGACTCACTTTGTCCATCAAATCCCAGCGGTGAAATCACGCTGTCAAAGTTCTTGCCTCCACTGGTACCTGCAGCACATACAAAGGCTCTGTCAAACAGGGGATTGCAAAGAATGGTGGACAGAACATTTGACCATGGACTTTTGATTATTGTTCCTGGTCTAAAAAAAGAAGAAGAAGAAGATGACATTCATAAAAATGATAAAGTCAAAGGCTTTAAACTCCTTGAAACAATAATTGTCAGAATATGTGTTGCTTCCAGGTGCTTTGAAGAATCACAAAATACATATAATGAAGCTGTGCAAGAGATGCTAAAGTTGCTGCAAGTTCATATGGCATGGAGGTCAAACAATGAAAGACTAAGATGCCTACTACGTGGACTCTTCTCAATCAAAAGAAAAGAAAAGCAATATTCAAAGCATAATGCAAGGTTGATGATTAATGTGTGACTTGATTTGTCACCTGCATATTAAGCCATACAATAATTAATCATGAAGCAACAAATAAAAAAAGACAAGCAGTGGTGTTCGAAAAGCATTTGAACTTTGAGCCTTGATATAAAGTAAACCAGACCAAAGCGGTGGCTTTGCGGCAGCAAGCTCACCTCCTTGTGATCATATATTTTGTTTTGGGCGGTGGAAAACTAGTCAAATACATATGAAGACAAAAATCTCATTTGCAATGAAACCAAACTTTGGACAAAATATGGAGAGGCAAGAGCAATAAAACTCTGCATATGTCTCGAAGCGGTGGAGCTGCAGACAAGCATAATGAGTTGAATTTCGACTCACCTTTGGAGAAAACCAACATTCTCCAAAATTACAAACTTTGCAACGCATGTCTTTCAAAATAGAGGAAGTCAAACTGTCGGATCAATCTGCTAGTTAAGAAGATATTGTCGCTGCATACAAAGTGAGGAAGAAAAGAAAAAGGAGCTGGGTTCTGTTAGCTTTCGTGCACAAGGGAGTGGTCAGCAAACAAGTGAAAGCCTCACAGCTCGCCCAAATCTCTAACACCTATGAATGAATGAAGAAAGAGCGACGAGGCAACAACATACTGGTACACGTACACAAGACTTTCATCGAACATGTGGTGGGCGTCTTATCTGCTACTTAAACAGCAACGCAAAGAGAGTAAGTGAATCCCTATAAGTCATCCAGGGAAGCACCAAAGAATCCAGTTCAATCTTCCACACACCATCAGATTTTATCTCTTTCAAAAGTCAAAAAATGAGAAGAGCAATTGATACGTGGTAGCACTCAAAAGAGCCAGCCAAGCCTCTTCCAAAGGATAAAGGTCAAAAAAGAAACAGAGCAAGACAAGGATAATTGGCTTCAAAAATGAGTTGGTTCTATCCTAGAAATTGGTGCGGTCTCAGCCGGGCCTCCTACAAAAAAAAAAAAAGGAATCAAGCCCATTTGGAAGCTAGTCAAGATGGGTGTCCAAATCAATTACTCACTTGAAGCAGATTGCTATGGTTCCGTTGTTCGATTCGGCGACAAGTGAAATGCGACACAAAGCCCATTGCACAGCTCGACATGGTTCCGTTGTATGATTCGGTGACAAGTAAAAAGCGGCACAAAGCCCATTGCACAGCTCGGCATGATGAGTGTCCAAATCAAAATTGGCAGACACTACGAAATTGGTGGATTAAAGCGAAAACCTCAAATTCTCTGAACTACAATGGTTTGATCCCTTCACAGGGTATGTAGGCAATCTAGCGACCCACTAGATGCAACCACAAATTCAAATCGAATCCCTGACTCCACCAGTCAAATTCAGCCAATCCGAATCCCTGACTCCACTAGTCAAATTCACCCAAACACCAGAAAAAATCACATCATTCCCAAATTACCCAAAAAAAAATTCAAGGGCTTTAAACCCTGACAAATAACCCAAACACAAATCAAAAAAATAAATGGGTCATCTACCTATTTAAATCCCAAAGGCTGGAACTACATGTGGTTTGATCCCGCAAGGGTATGTAGGCAATCTGGAATCAAATGATCTAGATGCAACCGCATCCTAAACACTATTCCTATTCCAAAAATCCAAGCCTTCCAACGGGTCATTCACTCATTGGAACTCTTGAACTACGAGTGGCTTGATCCCTTCCCGGGTACGTAGGCAACCCATTCTAAAATTCGGGTGCAGCCGCAAAAACAAACAACCACACACTGGTTTCTTTATAAATGGAATCAAAGGGTGTTCCCTTGTAACAAGGGATTGTAATTAAGAGACACATTCTGTCTTGAATGGGTCGAACCCGAAATAATTAAAACTCTGTTCTGTTAATGAATACGAGTGAAATTATGTTGGGTGACATTTTACACTTTTAACTCAACAGGTACATACAAATTCATTTCGGTTAACAAATGTCTTTCCTAGATCTACATTGATTGACAAATTAATTAAGTACTTATCCATCACCACTTTCTTCAGAAACAGAGGAGCCAAAATATAAGTTGATCGATGAACACCAACTCATAGTTTGAAATGCTCTAATGGAGATATCTTTCTTTCTTTGGAGAAGTAGTACGCCAAATAATCCTTAATATCAACTTCTTGGTAGATTTGCGGATTTTCTTCAGATAAGAGCTCCTTGATTGGCCCGTAAACTTTTGAATTCTCTCCATAAACATATGGCCTGAAAAAGCTTGCCACATAAATTCTTGGCCCTACATTCTTCGCTCTAACTCTGTGATCCACACTAATAAACTTGTCATTTGTGATGAGCTGCACGAAATCTAGCAACACTAAGATATCTTCTCTCGATATAAAATCCATAAACATTACGATTCAATTATGTAAGTCTGATAACATAACACATCAAACCATACGAAAAGATGACCAAAACAATTAAGTTACAGCTACTTATGAATATAATGGACTTGCCTGCAAAAGGTCTCCAACGTTGACAACTAGAGCTCCTTCCGTGGGAGGCACGTTAACCCACTGATTCTCATACAAAACTTGGAGACCACCCACTTGATCTTGCAAAAGAATGGTGATGAAGCTACCATCCGTGTGCTTGCTGGAGCCCAAAGTCAGCTCTGGTTCAGGGCATGCTGGGTAGTAGTGACCAAAAAGAAGCAGCCCCTCGGCACAATTCATGTCTTTAATATTGGCGTGAGTCATGCCATGTAATTAGGATTGTGAATATTGTGTATTATTAGAATTATTCTGTTGTAATTAGTTTCCTAATAGGTCTTGATGTATCTTGTATATATACTCCGTTCTTAGAGAAGGTAATTATTCAGAAAATCTCAAGTCTCTTGTTCCTTTGTTCTACTTGACTTGGTATCAAAGCCGAGATCCATTCGGACTCGCTGGTACTATTTGGTTTCCGTTGCGGAGAAAAACAACCCTAGAATTAATCTTGTTCCTTTGTCCTTTTGTTTGAACACAAGTAATCTTTTGTTTCTCTGGTCCCTTTGTTTCTCGCTGGTCCATCCAGTTTGTTATTGGTCCTTTGTCCTTTTGCATCAAATTGTTATTGGTCGTTTGCCCTTTGCATCAAACTATAATTAACCTTGGTTTCCCTTGGAGGCGTCCTGCATCAACGAAACAAGTCTGCATCAACGTTCCTGTGTTTTGTTACGTTTTGTTCTACATTTTGGATACATGTTTTTTGGAAAAACGTTGCTGGTCTTTTTTGGTTTGTTAATTCGGGTATTTGAAGGAAAAAAAAATGGTGGATTTGACTATTACCGATGGGAATAATATATGGAGGATCTCAGAGTGGAGGGGCTAACTCTGTGGCCCATGAGGTTGTGATTGTTCAGAATGTGACAGATAATTCAAGTTTTGGTGTAAAGCTCGACGACACCAATTATTAGTTATGGCAGAGGCTTATGAAGATCCATATTCAGGGGATTGGAAAGTGGAGTTATGTTACCGGTAGTGCAGCAAGACCTGTTGCAGGACCAAAAGCCGATGAATGGGATACGGCAAATACAAATGTGATGGGAATTCTTCTCAAAGCTATGACTCCGGAGGTAATGAGATTATTTGCTAACTATGATTCTCCCAAAGCCATTTGGGATTCTGTTGCTGCTACATATTATGATGGGAGTGACTTTGCTCGTGTTCATGAATTGAATGTCAAAGCTTTCAAAATAACTCAAAGTGGACAGCCTGTTGCAACATTTTATGCAAATTTGAAGACAATTTGGCAGGAGCTTGATTAGCGAAATCCTAATCCTATGACTTGTGAAGCTGATATTAATTCCTATCGGACTGAGCAGGACAAGATGTGTTTCCATATTTTTCTTGCTGGCCTGGATCCTCATTTTGAAGGGGCAAAGAATGATTTATTGCGTCTTGCAACCCCACCTACATTGGAACAAGCTTTTGCCTATATCCGAAGAGATGAAGGTAATAAGGCTGCCGCTCAGAACCTTCATACTGAAATTTATGGTTTAGCAATCCATGCTACACCTCCACCTCAACCTTAGATTGGGAATTCTACCCTAGTTCCATCTCAGAGTCAGTATCAACCACGGAATCAGGGATATTAGCAGAATCAGAATTATAACCAAATGACTTGCAACTATTGTAAGGAAGTTGGCCATTTTAAGAATCAATGTCCTAAGTTGCAAAGGTTTATTTACAACAACTCTGGTTGGAGAGGAGGCAATAATACTAGAGGACGTGGAGGACGTGGTGGTGGTCAAAGAGGCAAAGCAGCAGTCCAATGGGGCCAGAACCTGACTTCTATGGCATTGCAAGTGATAGACTATTTCTATACACCTAAATAGATGCACAAAAATGTCTATAATTTAACCCTACAAGAGTGTCGAAAATAGTATAGGTAAGTAGGGATCGTTCCCGCAAGAGATTGTGGTCTAATCACTAATCTAAAGACTCAAAACAAAATAAATCCTAACCTGTTCAGTTAGAAAGATCTGACTAGCAGACAACTCTAAACTACTCTAAATGTCACGAAAATTTACAGACAGACTCTAGACATGATAAACTAACTACTGAAAAAGTTTGATAATTTTTGGAGGTGTTTTGGTTGACGAACTAATTAAACAAAAACGAAACACTAAATGACTCCGAAAATAAAAAGACTTGATTCAGGGTTTTGAAAATCAAAGATAAAACAAGTTAGAGGAATTGCATCCACCACCAATCAATCAAGTAAACTAATCATGCATGTTCAACCTAATTTCATTTATTTATGGATGAAGATGCTCAAGTTAATCCAACGCCTTAATTAACCTATTGTTTTTCCTTACATGTATGCTAGGTGAGAGATGCTCTACACCTAACCTATTTTCTAAAATGCAACCTAGGTTGACGCAACTCTAGATTTAACACAAAGAAATCATTACGCAATAGAAAAACGAGACATCACAAGGCATCTTGAGTACGACTCGTCTCAATTAACCTAGGAACCTAATCACTTGCTTTATAGACAATTTACTACTCTAGAACTCTCAACGAAACCCTCGAAGCAAGGCACAGGCAATGATCATTCTTAGCAATAGAATCCTAAACATGCAATCTAAGTTGCGCACCAAAGAAAACATGCAAATGAATCATCAATGTGAAGATATAAATTAGGTTCTCATCCAATAGATAAACAAAACTAATTGAAAATCATAACAAGTTTACAATCATGATTTGGGGCTTCAACAACCCCTAACTAAAGAGTTAGTTTCTCATAGAAAGAAAAACAAAAACAAGCTAAAGAGAAAAATAAGAAGTTGTAGGAGAGAGGAAAGAGAGGAATAGAGAAGAGAGGAGAGAAGAGATCGAAGAGAGAAGAGGAGAGAGAAGAGGAGAGCTTTTCAGATTTGCACAGCCCTTTTATATTGCTCCTTGAGTCCTCTTTCATTCCTTTTTGGTTTGAGACTCCTTGAATTGTAGAGAAAGGCAACTTCCTGATTCTCTATTTGATTTAGGATTCCCCACACTTTGTCCAATGAGAATTTGCCATATCATCATCAATATTTTCTGAATATATATTTCCTTAATTTGCTGCGTCATCTCCATGGATTGGGCTCCTCGATTCATCAAGGTCACTTGCTAGGGCCAGAACTTCAAGCTTTTCCTTATTTGCACATCTTTCCTCCATATTATCTCCTTTTTGTATATTTGCTCCGAAAAACCTAATAAACATAAAAGTAAATAAATAAAGGGAAAATAAAATAAACTAACAAAGATTAATATAGGGATTAACATTATAAATGTTGCATAAAATGCTCCTATCAGCAGGGCAAGATCCCTCAAAGGGTAATGTTTCCTTAACTCGAGGTAAAATTGGTGTTGCTTTACATGTTTCTGACTTTACTGGTCACTACATGGATAATTGATTCTGGTTCGTCTGACCATATGACCTATGATAAGTCCTTCTTTATGTCTATGTCATCTCCTTCTATATCCCATGTCTCTAATGTGAATGGTGCGTCTTTTCCTGTCTTAGATATTGGGTCTGTTCAGGTTACACCATCCATTGTATTGCATGATGTGCTTTATGTACCCTCATTGTCTTATCATCTTTTGTCTGTCTCCCAGTTGGAGTCACAAAATAAGTGCTCTGTAACCTTTTATCCGATATATGTTGTTTTTCAGAATCTATGCACCAGGGTGATAGCAGGGTTCTTTGCCAAGTGAATTACACTTTGACTATCACTGTGCAATGCACAATTCTCTTGCTTTTTACCCAATTCCTCCAACAGACCCTTTAGCTACACCATCTCCTTAATTACCAGCCTCTGAGACTGCTACATACTTGAACTCCGTTGTAGACAGGGCCACTTGCCCTTGCAAATTTGAGACCCAAGATACGGCAGTACCACCCATAGTATATACATAACCAGTAGTACTCCGACAAGTATCATGATCTCCTGCCAAGTCTGCATCAACATATCCTTGTAGTTCAGCACTACCTCTCTTGAAACAAAGAGACATATCAGTAGTACCCCGACGATACCTCATGATCCACTTCACAGCCTCCCAATGTTGCTTTCCCGGATTACTCGTGTACCTACTCACAACTCCAACTGCATAAGCAATGTCGGGTCTAGTACACACCATAGCATACATTAAGCATCCAACTGCCGATGCATAAGGTACATTCTTCATATATTCTTTCTCTTTTTCACTCTTGGGTCATTGTTCCTTGGAAAATTTAAAGTGAGCCACCAACGGTGTTCCTACAGCCTTTGATTCATCCATATTGAATCGCTTAAGCACCTTCTCAACATACTCCGCTTGTGAAAGCTTCAGAGTACCGGCCACTTTATCATGGATAATCTTTATACCTAAGATTTTCTTCGCCTCACCCAAATCCTTCATCGCGAACTGGTTTGACATCTCTCTCTTCAACTTTTCAATCTCATTGAAGTTTTCCCCAGCTATCAACATATCATCCACATACAGTAAAAGAATGATATAAGATTTGTCAAAACTCTTGAAGTAACAACAGTGATCGGATTGACATCTTGTGTAGCCACTCCCACACATAAAAGCATCAAACTTCTTGTACCACTGTCTTGGGGCTTGTTTCAAGCCATAAAGGCTCTTTTGAAGTTTGCATACCAAGTCTTCCTTACCAGGTGCTATAAAACCTTGTGGTTGCTTCATGTATATGACCTCCTTCAAATCACCATAAAGAAAAACAGTCTTGACGTCTAGCTGCTCCAAATACAGACCTTCAGCTTCCACTAAACCAAGCACCACCTGGATTGTGGTATGTTTCACAACTGGCGAAAAGATCTCATCAAAATCAATTCCCTCCCTTTGCTGAAAGCCTTTCACAACCAACCTTGCCTTGTAACGTTTTCTCCCATCAACTTCTTGCTAAATCTTGTAAATCCACTTGTTATGCAATGCTTTCTTACTTGTTGGTAACTTAGCTAACTCCCAAGTATTGTTGGACATGAGAGAGTCCATCTTATCTTGCATGGCACCCTCACACTTAGCAGAATCTTTATGTTACATTGCCTCATCATAACTCACGGGTTCACCACAGTCAATTAACAGCAAATAGTTAGCACAAGGTGAGTATCTATCAGCTGGTATTCCTTTAGTGCTTCTTGACGATACTCTTGGCACAAAAGGAGGTGTCACTGGCTCATCACTAGGAACTTGTTCTTGAGGTTGTGCGACCTCAGGAGCTTCTTGTTGTTGTCATTCCTCCCCATGATTTCCCTTAGACACATCTTCATTGGACAATTCTTCCAACCTTGCAAACTGCTGATCTTTTCTTACAGGACTTTTAGGCTTTGCTGCTTGCCTATTCTTGTACATCACCTCTTCATTAAAGATGACATTCCTGCTCCTTACAACTTTTTTATTCTGCATATCCCAAAACCTATAGCCGAGCTCGTCACAGCCATAGCCTATGAATATGCACTTTTGAGACTTGGGATCCAACTTGCTTCTCGCACCGGACTCAATGTGAACATATGCCACGCAACCAAACACTCTTAAATGCGATAGGCCTATCTCTTTTCCACTCCATTTTTCCTCAGGTAGGAGATGATTCAATGATACTGATGGTCCACAGTTAATTAAGTAAGCAGCAGTATTAACCGCATCAGCCTAAAACATGTCTGGAAATCCTGCATATATCCTCATACTCCTTGCGCGCTCATTCAGAGTCCTATTCATGCGTTCAGCCACTCCATTCTGCTGTGGAGTTCCGGGAATTGTCTTCTCCATCCTAATCCCATTCTCTGCACAATATACTCTTTGAAATCATTACCACAGTATTCACCTCCATTATCTGACCTCAGACATTTGATCTTCGACCCGGTCTCATTCTCTACGATCGCCTTCCACTTCTTGAAAGTATCAAATACTTCCCATTTATTTTTCAAGAAATAAACCCATACTTTCCTTGTGGAGTCATCAATATAAGTCACATAGTACTTTGAGCCACCTAACGAAAGCTCCGGTGCAGGTCCCCACACGTCAGTATGAACCAACTCCAGTTTTGTATCTTTTGGCGCCTTGCCACCCTTTGAGAAACTAAAAACCTTTTGCTTCCCAAATATGCAGTCTTCACAAAGCCCAATCTTCACTGAGTCCACGCCATGTAGTTTACCCTTCAACTGAAGTACGCCCATACCTTTCTCACTGATGTGCCCAAGTCTACGATGCCATAAGTATGCATCTTCATTTTTCTCAACGATCGTAGTGCCTTCATTGCTCTCAATAATAGCAACAATATTCAAGGTCGTATAAAGTGTCCCTATCTTGATTCCACGAGCTAACACCATAGCTCCTTTACACACCTTCCACGTACCTTTCTCAAAGGTAGTGCGACATCTTTCATCATCCAACTGACCCACAGAGATCAAATTCCTCTTCAACCGCGGTATGTGTCTAACATTGGTCAAGGTCCATGTTCCACCATTTGTTAGTGAAATCTTCACATCACCCTTTCCCACAATCTCCAAGGCTCCACCATCAGCAAGAAACACTTTGCCAAAATTACCATGTCGGTAATTCACTATGAGCTCTTGTTGTGAAGTTGAGTGAAATGACGCTCCAGAGTCTACGATCCATGACTCCAATGGTGCTTCAGTAATGCTTAGTACAAGTGCATCCGAATCAAACTCAGTTGTGTTTGCCATCTTCATTGTCTCCTTCCACTGGTTACAGTCTCTCTTGACATGTCCAGATTTCCCACAATGCAAACACGCATCGGACCACTTTCCTGACTTGGACACGCTTCGGCCTTTTCCTGGTGCCCTAGACTTGGTCCTTCCATGATTGTTGTTTGAGTTCTTGTTGAACGTTCTACCTCTATTTTCTATAGAGAGCGCAGAACTTGAAGGATCTTCAAGGTTATTTTGTCTTCGCGTCTATTCATTCAGAAGAATGTTACGCACATCATTAAACTTCAGTTCTTCGTAGTCCCAGCTCCACTACAAATTGAGTTCACAGTCACATCCCAATCCGAAGGCATGGAAGTCAACAACACCAAAGCTTTGATGTGTTCGTCGAATTTAACATCCACTGATGCTAGTTGCTCGATAATATCACCAACTATCCCAACTTGCTGGCGAATAGATATACCCTTATCCATCTTCAAAGTGAACAACCGCCTCATCAAGTACAACTGTTGAACGGCATTTGGCTTCTCATACATGTTGGACAAACTATCCATCATCCCTTTCAACATAGTCTTCTTGATAACAAATCGCCGTACATCATTCGAAAGCGATAGTCGAACGGCTCCAAAGGCCATCCTATATATCCATCTCAACAAATTCTTCCTCCTTCATATCTTTTGGGAGCTTGCCCTCTAAAGTCTTAGCAAGCTTCTTCATATTCAAGTAGTCCTCGATCTGTGACCTCCATAGGCTAAGGTCATTACCGTCGAACTTATCGACCCTCTTCGCAACATCTTCTATGCTCATTGTTTCCACTCTAGAGCCTAAGCTCTGATACCACTTTGTTAGGAATTCGACCTAGAATTCCTCTTGCAGAAGCAAACAAGTGCAAAACAATATAGATAAACGATCGAGAAAACAAACACGAACTTGTTAATGAGGTTCAGCAAAGAACTTTGCCTACGTCCCTGGGCTGCTTGGGTTTCACTATAGAAGAAGAAGAATACAAGAGTCTCTCACAAGAAGTTCTCACCAACTCTCAAGACCTCACTTGCTCTCTCTGTTTAATGCTTCAAAGACTTGATCTACTACTACAACCTATGCCCCTATTTATAGATATCTAACCAGACCTTATAAGACATTGGAAACCTATTCCCAATAGAAACCATTACCAAGTAGGATTATGTAAGCAGGTAGGAAACAATCAAAACTCCTCTTTGATCAAGGATTAACAAATCCTTATCCTATGTGGAATCGGATCCACACACCCAACTAGTTGTTCCGTTGTATTTCCATCGGGAAGGGAAATTAAGATTCTTACTAATGTGTTTGGTAATAGTAAGGAATGGAATCAATAACTAATAGTATAATTAAAGAAAATTGGTATTTATTTTTTTATAGAATTATTTTAGTCATACAAATAGTATAATAAATGTTAGAAAAATGTAATAAATGCTGGGAAATGAGAAAGGAAAATGGTTCCTTAGGAGAATGGAAGGATTCATTTTCCTTCCTATTTTCCCTTGCAAGAGGAACCATTTTTCTAACCTTGCACTTACCAAACACAGGAAAGTAAGCACTTTCCCTTTCCCCTGCTTAAAATCAAACAAACGAGGCCTAAAGACAACAATAATTCAATGTGTTATAATAAGTAAATTTTATTTTATTTTATTGATAAGGACAATCATCCATAACATTACACTAACCCCACATGCACTTAAAACTTTAACCAGTGCTGCAAACTCATGGCCACCCTCTCTCTCTTCTTCCTGTCTTTTCTAACTTTCTCCAATTTCTAGTTTCATGACTGTTATTATTCGTTTTTCATCTATCTTTTGAAGTGTGTGGATGTAAGCTATCTATTAGTTTTTCGGAAATAATGTAATAGTTGATAATCTTCACCATTGTTGTAGTTGAAATATTTTTAAAGGCTAGGGGATTAAATTCTTATGCCACATCATAAACTCTATCTTGAAAAGCCATACTATTCCACAAAACAAAACAATCGGTTGCCCGCAATAGAATACCCTCTCATCATCTCGATATATCAACAACTCTGCATCATCTTTTCTAAACATAGGAAATCCTTGTCAATCACTTGGCCAACAAGTATATATCTCAATCATAAGTTCATATCCCTCAAAATATAACAAGTAGTATATGCAATTATGCAGTAGTAATGGTTGTATGTTCACAGAGTAGTGCCGCGGTGCTCCTCTCTTTCCAAGTTCAACCTTCAAAGCTTGACATGAGACAAGCCAGATTTACCATCGAGGCCTTTCTGGTTGCGGTACGCAACATAGTCCCTCACAGTAGTAGTCTCCCTGTACTTTGGAGGATTGTCTTCTGATAGTAACTCCTTGATAGGTCCATAAAGCTTTGTCGATGGCAGCATTCCTGTGCAGAAAAAGCTCGCAACGGAAATCCTTGGACCTCTATGGTTTGCCAGTACCCTGTGCTCTACACTCTTGAATCTGTCATTTGATATAAGCTGCATGTAACCTCAAAAGATCGAATTCTATGATCAATAAAACAGAACTCAAAATTGGAGAGTTCAAATTGTTACTTTAGATTGTCGATCAAAAAGGTAAAGAAGAATCAGACTGCTACTTGCCTGAAGAAGATCGCCAATGTTAACCACTAGAGCCCCAGTCACAGGAGGAACATCAATCCACTTGTTCTGATGAAGAACCTGTAGACCACCGATATGATCTTACAAAAGGACTGTGAGGAAGCCACCGTCCGCATGCTTGCTTGTGCCTAAAGTTAGTTCCGGTTGTGGACAAGCAGGATAGTAATGGCCTAAAACCAGAAGCCCCTCACCACAATCTATGTCATTCAAGTGACTTGGCTCGAGTCCAAGAGCCTCGGACAACAAATCAAACAAGATCTTCCCCAACTTCATTAGTTCCTTCGAGTAGTCAGCAATTTCGTCTCTATAAAGTTAATTCTCAAAATGATTAAAATGATCATGTCATCCAATTCATCAAGAAGTACTTTCGTTCAGAATCAAGCTACTATCATATATAAACTTACCAATTAATTCTATAGGTAACACATACCTGCATACACTACTAGCAAAAAGAGCAACCCACACAGATTTTTAATACACTGACTTTCACACTGATAAAAAATCAGTGGGTTTTAACTTGTAGATACAGATATCCGTGTGAAATTAATGATTTGGTCCTACATACAACATGCTCACACTATTACTCACTGAAATCAGTGTGGCTAGACTTTCTCACAGATATCTGTATGTACAAAATATTTAACTTATACTGATTTCTGTGTGAATTATTTATACACAGATATCTCTTAGTAATAACAAAATTATAATCTGCAAAATAATTTTATTTTCCACAGAATTCTTTAACAATGAATTTTCACACTGTCATCCGTGTGAATGTTAAAATGACACTGATATATGTATGTTGTTTGACACAGTTATCTGTAGCAATTGCTACTTTCTCACTGACATCTGTGTTAACGTTTGTTAAAAGTGACATGTTTACATCGCACACGGATATCCATTTGTCTTATTGTTGTAATACACACAGATATCAGTGTGGATTGATGATTAAAATGATCAGAAATATTCTCCCTCATCTTTGCAAGTTTATTCAGATTAGGGACTAAACGATTTTTATCGAGCTATTTACCATTAAGGTAAAGTCAAATGGTCAAATGACCATGCGCAAAATGGGGGGACTGGAAACCCGTGCGGCCACAATCAAAACACGAAGAGGAACTGAAATTAAACATTAGACATTAAATTTGTAATTAATTACGAGAATGCCACCCCATCTATTTCTTTCCCTTTGTACCGAACTACCAACTCATTAATGCTAGCCAGTTGACTATTATTATCAGTATTACGAGTTTATCATTGTTCTACAAAAAGAACTCAATTGAATCTCTGTATTCTGCTTTAGAACTAACTAGAAACTTACTGAGGGCCAGTAACATATTGAGAGAATTAGTTGTTTCATTTTTGTGGCCGCACTTCATTTCAACACTAATTTTTTGCTTAAACTGCATTATTAGAAAATACAATGTCCATAATAGATTTAAACTGTGACAGATAGACTACTGCTATTGAGGCAGAGCCATGATTATGATATTGCTACTGATGTTCAATAACAATAATAAAACCATAAATTTCAAAATAACATAAATTTTCTCAAAGTGCAACAAAAAGTATTTTGCTAACCGACGGTAGTAATAAAATGGATACTGCTACTGATCGTTAGTAGCAATGAGAAACTTTGTCTAGCTACTACCAAATACAAATCAAAGGAAGTAAAGAAAAGGACCCAAAAGGAAAATAAGAATCCATAAATGAATCTTAAACAAAGTAACCAACGAAAATCAACAAGATGAATTGTGGAGTGTTAGAAGCTTATAAGAAATATTTTTTCTCACTCAAGAATAAAAGCTAAATTGCTGCTGAGACGCAATATATTTACGATGGCTACTAAGAGTCTTTCGACAATGCTACTGACAGTTAGTAACTGGTATTTTTATTGAGTAAGTGCACTTACAAACATTGATACTCACTCTCACTATACTCATTAATGTTATTACTGACCGTCAGTATACTTACTAACATTGTTACTGACCGTCAGTATACTTACTAAAAACAATAACAAAAAAAGGATTTTGAATAAGTATAATCAAAGCTCTAATTGTAATTAAAATTAAGCTTCTATAGAAATGACAATATCAAGGTTCCATTTATTATAAAAAGGTAAGTAAACTACTACAAGTTCCTCACAAATTGACTCAAAATAATGAAATTTCAAAATTCAGTTGTCCCACTAGGTCGACGCCAAAGACCATATTGAACAACCTCATCCATGTGTTGGAAACCTCAATAGCAGCCTTGATCTGAATATATAACACAAGAAGAATAATCCTAAAGTGAGTACCTCCACAAGACTATATTCACAAATGTTACTGACCTTCAGTAACAAAGGGATTAGCTAATCAATACACCAGAATCTCAAAAATTCAACCACAAAAACTAAAAGTAAATGCTTCAAACATAACTGCTACACACAAACATTCACCAGTAACAACAATCACACAATTGTTACTAACATTCAATAACAAATCAAATATCATTACTGATGGTCAATAACAACTCAAACATGGCTACTGAGGTTCAATAACAATTCATATATGGTTACTAAAGTTCAATAGTAAATCAGATATGGCTATTGACGCTCAATAACAAATCAGATATGCTTACTGATTGTTAATAGCAAACCAGATATGCCTGTGAGGGTTAATAGCAAACCATACACGCCTATGTGGGTCTAGGTTTTGCTACTAAGGATCAGTAGGAATAAAATAATCCTATTGTAGGTCAGTAGGAACATGTCAATTGCTAATGAGGGTCAGTAGGGATTTAGTAAATAGCTAGAGTTCCTAAGAAATTTACCGTCATTATATGTAATGGTAATAAACTGTGTAATCTGAACAAAACATCTACCTCAGCCACTGGATACAAATTAAAATACCCTGCAAGAAGAGACTTGAATTAACCAATTGCTTCATGAAAACAGAACTGTGAAAACCTAAACACCAACGATTAAGTAAAATCAGATGTATTAAGTATTAACCAAGAAAAAGAACAATCAATTATATATATCAGCTAGCATTTGATTTCACACCATGAACATAATAAAAAGTAAGTTTGAATTAACAAGACAATCCACATGCAAAACAACCCATTGTGAATTTCAATAGAAATGGAATTGAAAAATTCAAAATACATAAAAACATACCTCAAAGTGGTAGATCTATAATTCAAAGTTCATGTATGAATGAAAACTTTAGATTCATCGCCTTGATTGATCTCAATCTCGATTAATCTCGATCCGAATATCGATACCGATCTAGATCTCTTCTCTCTCTAGCTTACAAATCAAACTTCATATTTGAGTGAGATTTTCAAATTCGTCTCCTTGATTGACCCGATCCAAATCTGTTCTCTGTTTCTCTCTCTCCACCTCTCTCTATTCTCTCTCTCTAGCTCTCTTTCTCTTTCCCTTTCCCTCTCTCTCTTTCTCCCTCTATCTCGTCTGTCTTCCTCATGTGTGTTAAGGGACATTTTCGTCAGTAAAAAATAAAGAATTTGGAAGCGTGTCTACATGAGCTTTATCAGCTCACCGCAAGGAAATAGGTCCCTTGGACTCTGCGTGTGGGAATTATTTGCATGAGATTGTAGTTATCAGTAATTTGCTATAATAATAATTATTAATTGCCATAAAGCTTATCACTATTGATTACCTCGAATTATATATTCTATACCCAATAAATTAAACAGTTACCCCTGTTAAGAGATAATGCATCTCTCTCTCTCTCATGGTTTCAGTCGATTCAAAAGGGATCTGGATCTCTCTCTCTCTCTCTCATGGTTGTAGTCGATTCAAAAGGGATCGATCTGGATCACGAGATCTGCTTCTTCAATTCAAAAGAAATTGGATCTCTTGGGGTTTGATCTTAAGAAGCTCGTCGGTGCTCATATTGGAAACGATCGGAGTGAGGACTAAGAAGAGGTGGTAAGTGGTTTTTCGGCTGAGGGATTCGAATGATTTGAGTGGATTTGCAAAATCGAGATCTGTATACATGAATATTCTACAAAAGGATCAAAAGCTTCTGCAGTACATCCAACAACACGGTCATGGAAGCTAGCGAGCTCTCCCCAAGCTTGCAGGCATGCCTTCGATTTGTTCCATCGATAAGGATTGTTGGTTTAGCACTATGCTAAAAAAGATCTCTAACATGTTGTAGTTACTAAGTTATATTGGACGATCTACTACTCGGATACCATGATATTTGATTTTTGGGTTACCATGTAGTATTTCCAAGAACTTGATGATATTTCTCTTAATATTGCAGGTCTTAACAGATGTGGTTAGAGCTGGGAAACAAGTATACTTCTTCAACGAATTTCCTCGATCTAGATGGGTTAACTGACAATGAGATCAAGAATTTCTGGAACACTCATTTGAAGAAAAAACTGATCTAGATGGGGATTGATCGGATGACTGTGATTATAATAATTAATCTTTAATACTGTATTATGTAAATTAAGAAAAACAAAAATGCCAAAAAATCTCCATAAACACAAATGGTAAAATTGATTAATTTACTTTTTAAGATTTCACTAGTTCACACAGATTTTAAGTACCAGATATTTTAATAGCATATTGGGTGCAGAGATGGGTCCCACAGAAAAATTCACACTGAGTTTTTAATCTGTGTGGAGAGAGCAAAGGCCACCCCCCTCAAATGGGACAGAAATTAAATGTGTGAGTGTAGGGTGGGTATTAGGCTTCCCACACAGATTTCAGTGACTATTAGAGTTTATATTCACTGATTTCAATCAGTGTGTATAGCTCTTTTTGCTAGTAGTGATACTTGGGGCAAGTCTTCTGGCTTTGTTGGAGTGGGAGCCATGTAACACATGAAAAGTGTCCCTCCAATTAGTTGACGATGCGCTATATAGATCAAAGTTGCTATTGTACTGCAAAGGCCTGCTGAAGTCATCGCGACTATAAAACTGTTTCTTCACCTCAGCGTCTTGATCATAAAATCCACGTACCCCATTTTTAATCTCCTCAAGAACAGCAACAGGTATTCCATGGTTGACTATCTGGAAGAAGCTGTTAGAATAAACATAATAGATAATTACCACTAGATACATTTTCAGAAAACTATTTACCAAAAACTCACTCTTTGTCATGAAGAGACCTTTATACCCCCACTCTTTTTCAAATTTCCTCTTTTGTTTATTCTAAAAGTATTATTGCGTTTTTGTTCCTACTATCTCTTATGTTTTATTTTGTTTCTTTGATGAAACGTGGTGGGCCCATCTCGAATTTATTTGTTTAAACATAACTGCAGTTGTTAGAATTCATCCTCTATTTCTAAAGGTAAACAGTACGTTTTACTATTCATCATTTCAATCGCTGATAGACTTGAATTAGTTGCTATCTGTAACACACTAGCAAAGAATTAAAGAAAGAAAGAGAAAAACTGAAAAAATTGAAACACCTTAGAGAAAATCTAAAAAGAGAAACTCCAGATTACTGGAATATCATCTTTAGAATCCAAGAAAGAATCTATAAAGTAGAAGAAGAGATTGAAAGTCTCTTATATATGCTTAAAGAGGAACAAAAACCTCTTGATTATTTGAGCATTGGTTACATCCGCAAATCACTGGTATCAGAGCTTGCAAAGAGCTCAGCAGGGGAATCGCCTATGGGGACAATTTCTGATTTAATAATAGAGAAACTGAATTCTCTATTAAAATCCTCTGATGAAAAATATCAGAACCTGCAGAAAGAATTATCTAGATGTCAAAACCATCTAGAAAAATTACCTGATATACTCCACTAATTAGAAAAATTGGAAAACAAATTGGATTATATCAAAGATCTTCCAAAAATGGAAGAAGAAAAACTAACAAGTGTTAGTAGAAAAATCAATGAACAACAAAAAACGCTGGATTCAATGAAAAATATACTGAAGGACAAGAAAGTGCCTACAGTAAAAACAAAGAAAGGTAATGGATTCAAACCATTAGAAAGACCAGAAAAGAATCCTGTTCCAAATATGATTTTTCTAGATCCATCAACTAGTATTCGGTATGAAAATCCGAAAGAAACTCGAGATGTTAACATGATGAGCATCTTCGGGAAAAAGAAAGGAGTACAACTCCTAAATACTGAAGAATTCGAATATAACGAAATCGAGCATGAGGTAAAAAACTCCTCAATTCCAAAGCTAGATTTCAAACAGATCTATAAAAGGGGAACATTTGACCTGATGGATAGCCATCATTTCAAATTATTGGAATTCACAACCCCCTCCACATCAGGAGAAACAGATCTTTTGATGATCACTCCTGCTGAAGTTGCCAGAGCAAGATCAAAAAATTATCAATTTATGCATATTGGAGCAGTCCAAGTAGGCATAAAACTTCTAGCTCGAGAAGGCATAAACTGTTCAGTTCTCTGTGTCTTACAAGACAATAGACTAACAGATTTTCAAGCTAGTCTGTTGGGAACACTTGAAGCATCTCTGTGCAACCAAGTGGCATATTTCAACTGCTTCCCAAATTTCTCTACCAGCTTGAAAGATGCAGCCCACTGTCTCCGACTGAGAGTCAAGACAGATGGCATATCTATGAAAAATGATATGCAAGAATTGGCGATAGTATACAGAATATACTATAAACTGATGAGCACCACCGTAGAGCCAAAGGCAAGGATATCGAATATCCCTGGTCTAACTACTGGGTTCCTCACTAGCCAGAATAACCATTCACAACAAATTCACAAAGTTACTTGGGATAAAGTGACTTTTCCTATTGAATGGAAGTTATCTGGTCCGAAGCTACCAGCAGAAAGTGCAAAAGCTAAAATTTATGAAAGCAGAAAGACTGGAGAAATCAGTCTAAATTTTGACAATCACAGAAAAAGTGATGTCTGTCCTGAGAATATCAGGATAAACAAAAATCTTCTCATAAGAAGCTATAGCACTAGAGAAACTAGTACTAGTGGCACGAAACCCACTATTGAAGAGCCAATTACTGAAGAAGACCTAGAAGCTGATCTAAACAGACCAGTTAATATGCTTAGAGCACAAAAGCTCTATGATCTTTATGAAGAAGCAGAATTCTGCGAAAACCCTGAACGATTAGAAAAACTAATCGAGGAAATGAAAAACTTCAATCCAGGAAAGGAAAGAAAACTCCTTCCCTACCAAGATGTTGAAATGGAAGAAGGAGAAAGCTCCAAAACTGTCATCACTAGAGAAAAGGGAAAGGTGAAACTCCCTATACAGAAAGCCCCTACGGGTAGAAATGGAGAAAGAAATTCTCAAAGGTTTGTCCCAGAAGATAAGATACCCAGAGTACCAATTTCTAACTATGGTATCTGGCTAAATTTAGATAAAGCTCTAGACAAGAGAAAAACTCTTGACCAATGGGTAGATAGTCTGATGATGGCATCTGCTCTTACCCTTGGAAAATTTAAAGCCCCTGATCTTCAGATGTACTTTGAAACTACTCTCACAGGAGTAGCTAAAAAGTATTATTTCTCTTTCAAAGAGACAGCCAGAGGAAAAGAATGGCTGGAAGACATCAAAGCTTCGAAATCTCCGTATGATTTTGCAGTACCCCTGTACGATCAGTTCTGTGGAGATCTTTCAAATCTGAGTGAAAAGGCTAAAGAAACGGCCAAATCAAATATCTATGCTCTCAAAATCTGTGACATGAGATATTTTGAAGAATACTTGAATGAATTTCAAGAATATTACTGTACAATTGGTGAGCTATAGAATACTGATTTAGTTAACTTGTTGCA
Organism: Rosa rugosa; assembly: GCF_958449725.1. Taxonomy (NCBI): domain Eukaryota; kingdom Viridiplantae; phylum Streptophyta; class Magnoliopsida; order Rosales; family Rosaceae; genus Rosa; species Rosa rugosa. The sequence goes on from NC_084824.1 coordinate 50,893,355, forward strand.
CAGAAAACTCCCTGAACCATGGAGAACAGCTGTGAGAGAAAGCATAGCTGAAAAACCAATTGAAAGATTTTCAGTTGGAGGAATTGCCGACAGAATCAGGCAATTACTAAAAGAACAATGTAAAGCCAATCTTAGAGCTAAGATGGCCAAGAAACAACTCAAAGGAGTTGAAAATTTATGTTATGGAATATTGGATGTGCCAACCAACTGGGGATGTCATGAATCCAAGTTTTACAAAACAAAGAAAGGAAAGTATTACTCTAAAAAATTCAAAAAGAGTAATCAGAGAAAAAATTGAAAATTCAAGAAAAGTTCCAATTACAAGAAACAACAGGATGAAGATCCAAAAAAGAAATTCTTCAAGAAAAAGAAGAATAGTCATCAACATAAACAACAACAACCCAACAAGAAAGCTTGCAGATGTTGGTTATGTAAAGCTGAAGGGCACTATGCCAATGAATGCCCGAAAAAGGCTAAAAGATCTACTAAAGCTCTCTTTGAAGAATATGAGCTCATAGTAGAATCTGCAAATATGAAAGGCTACGAAATTGCCTATTCTGATGATGAAGAAGACGACAGGTCAGTTTACTCTGCCTGGTCTGAAGAAGAAGATTCTTCTGAGTCTGAGACAGATTCTGAAGTAGAGTACTTCGAATCGAGACAAATGAATGTTTTGAAAATCAAAAACTGGGAAGAAAGCAAGACAGAATCGTTAATGTCTTCTTATCAGGTGAACCCTGGTACATTCGTTTGTGACTTCTGCTTATGTCATGAAAAGAATGGTCTCCCTATGTTTTGTGAAGAGTAAAAAAAGACTTACCACAAAGAATGCTTCATAGCTGAAGCAAGAAGAAAAACCAAGAATTGCCTTGTCAGCCAACTGGTTGAACAAGAATATGAAGAATATTTCTCTGAACAAAAAGAGAAAGAAGTAGAAACTTTGTTCCAAAAAATTATGGAACCATCTTCCTCAAAAAAGAAGGAAGAAATCATTGATGAAGAAAAAACCGATGAAAATTTAAATTTTGAAGTGGTCGAACCACCAGAAATTGTTCCAGAAGAATGCAAGCCATTCATTCCTAAGGAACAAGCTCAAGAAAATGAGCTTCAAAAATCAAAAGTCGTCTCTACGAGTAGATACAACAACTACATAGAGATTGGACTAAAATTCTCTGATCACAAAAAATATCATCTACATGCCTTTGTAGATAATGGATCAGGATTTACAGTTGCAAAAAGATTTGCAATTCCTGAAAAACTCTGGAAAGAAGAAAAGAAAACAGCTACTGGTGTTACTTTCGATGGAAGCCATCTCACCATGAATAAAGTAGCAAAAAATGTTCAGATCACCATTGGTGGAGGAACATTTATCATCCACAACGTCTGGCAATCTGAAGGCCAAGGCGCAGATTTCTTGTTGGGAAATGATTTCATTCTCCAACAGAGATTTATTCAGGATGAAGAAGCAATAGGCTTCAGGAAATGAGAACGGGTGTTCTGGGCTGATAGGCTTACTCAGGCCAAAAGTATTGTAGGTCCAAACTTTACTACACAATACCAGAGATCGCAACAGAATAGTGGTGATCTTACCCCCTACAAACCCAAATTTGAACCCATACTCCAAATCAAACAACAAGAAGAATTACTCGTTGAAGAATCTTCTGAATCTTCTGAAGAAGAAGAAGAAGAAACTAGTGAAGAAGAAGAAGCTAGTTTCATTCATGAGCATAACCTCAAGCACTTTCAGAATAAGCTTGAGTCTCAGAAAATTCCCACTCTTGAGAAAATTAAGAAACTACTCGAGCAAAACATCGATGTAGACCCCCAGAAGTTTTGGGAAAAAGACCCAGTGATCTGTGAATTGAGATTACATGACATGAATGCTATCTGTCATGTCAAAGCCATTCCTCAGTACAAAGAGGAAGACCAGAAAGAATTCAGAAAAGACATTGAAGATCTCTTGAACAAGAGATTAATTCAACCGTCCACTAGCCCTCATCATGCTCCAGCTTTCTACATGAGAAATCATGCAGAAAATCTAAGAGGAAAAGCTAGAATGGTAATTGACTACAGAGATGTCAACAAAAAGACTGTCAAAGACAGTTATCAAATTGCTCAAGTAAGAGTACTGATCAACCAGCTCAGAGGAGCTAAAGTCTTTTCAAAATTCGATGCAAAGTCGGGTTTCTGGCAAGTCAAAATGCATCCTGAGAGTGTACCTCTCACTGCATTTGGAACACCACAAGGACATTACGAATGGTTAGTGATGCCTTTTGGTTTAAAGCAAGCTCCCTCAATCTTCCAGAGAAAAATGGATAATATCTTCAAGCATGTTGCTGAGTTTTGCGTCGTCTACATAGATGACATTCTTGTCTTCTCCAAAAACAGAGAAGAACACATGAAACACCTCCACGAGGTTGTAAAGCTGATAGTTCAGTATGGAATCATCCTAGGTGAAAAGAAAATCTTCTTTATTCTTGATGAAGTTGATTTCCTAGGAATAAATATAAAAAATGGAGTGATAAAACTCCAACCTCATATCCTTGAGAAGATCTGGAAATTCCCAGATAGAATTCCTGATGCTAAGAGTCTAGAGAGATTCCTTGGTGTCATTAATTATGGGAGAGATTTTATCCCAAAAATATCAGGGTTAACAGCAATGTTATCTCCTAAAACAAGTTCCAAAAGAAAATGGAACTTCACTGAAGACGATGAAAAAATTGTGAAGCAGATAAAAAATCTCTGCAAAAACCTCCCTTCTCTTCAACAACCAGAAGAGAATGATGAAATTATCCTTCAAACAGATGCAAGCGATAATTATTGGTCTGGTGTGGTTCTGGCGAAAGCGCCTGGAACTAACATTGAAAAGATCTGTAAATTTTCTATTGGCAAGTTCAGCCCTGCAGAACTGAATTATACCACAGGGGAAAAAGAAATTTTGGCTGTTAAGAAAACAATTTTAAACTCTCCAGCTTTCCTTGGAAAACCCTTTACTGTCCGCACCGATTGTGCCAGAGTAAAGAATTTTTAAAATTTCAAACTTGATAAAGCTGCTGATAGAGGAAGACTAGCTAACTGGCAATTATTCCTTAACCAATATGATTATGTTGTTGAATTAATTGCAGGAAACAAGAACTATCTTCCAGACGCCTTAACAAGGGAATTAGCCATGTTCAGTAGAAGAAATGACGACGACGATGAAGGTCGCAATCCCAGAAGCAGAAGAGCTGGGAAAGAACATGAAACCAATGAGGATTCCAAAGAAAAAATCCTCAAGAGATTCCTGCTAAGTCCAAAAGGCTTAGCCACAACTGATCAATCCCAGGGTAAAGGATTGGCTAGCCCGTCTCAAACGGCAGACGGTAAAGGCTCATCAAGACCGTTGACGGCTGTTGCTTTGCCAAAAAGCAAACCTACTCCATCTGGAGTAATAAATGTTTTCAATTATGAACTTCGAACTTTCGAGACTCCTGTGTTCAGAACTGGCAGGAGATTAGTTTACCACCAGAAGGCAATTCTGGACAATCTTTTATTTGCCTTTCAGGAAAGAAGCAGTGGTCTAATGTTTCCAGCCCTCTTTGCATTAGCTGAAGAACTTTATGAGAATGCAAGACCACAGTTCGAAGAATCACAGCAGAGTGTTGTCAAGAAAGAAAAAATTCACTTCCTAGAAGATCCTGAAAGTGCTAGGGTCCCTATCATAGCACTCAAAGAATCAGACTGGCATGAATTCCATTGTCTGATAGGAAGCCATAATTCTGAAGATCGAGTTCCTCCAACCCTCTTCATCATTGCAGGACCTTATGTTGGAAGATACCTGATAAATGTTCAGAGTGAACATCTGCAAGAACACAAGCTTTGGCTTGTTGAAAATGGTTTTGTCCATAATCTGTGGACTAAAACTAATGATGATCTCAGAGGCTTGCCTCCAATCCTTGTCAACACAGTCAAAAACATAAGAAAAAATGACTGTACACTTCGCTTGAAGTTCAGATCCACCCCTCCGGAATGGGTCAAAAAGGCAAATGGTGAGGTTGAATATATTTCTCCATATCATTATGTGAGAATTATTCAAAGACAATATCTTCAGCCCGCCTGTGTTGGGTACAATGGCCAGCCAAACTCAAGCATCCCATGGATGAAGGCCATGGCCCTAGAATACATTAAGAAGATCATCTCTGAAGACATCAACAATACATTCCTGGCAGCAGGAGTAAAAACAATTATCACTGCTTACGATCATCCTGACGTAGTCAGCAGTGACATGTTCCTATCTCTCACCAGAAAAGAGATAGACTCTACAATGGCATGCATGTAGTGGGTAGAAAGACTCGAAACTGACAACCACTACAAAATGTATGTTGATACAGACGTCGAGGATAACGCAACAACAGTTAGAATGGCCCAGACAGATAACAACTCCTTTGTCTTTGGTCATAATTCAGAAACAGACGAGAACATGTGAAGCAGCAGGTGTAGAAAACACTGAAAGCACTTTTGGACTTTTCCCAAAGGTCGTTTTTGCTTTTCAAAAAGAAGAAGGTGAAAAACATTTCACCTAAAGGAATCTGCTTTTCCCCGTCCGACCTCCACCAACAGGAGCACTCAGGAAAGGAAGAAATCACTGAGTTGTTCTGTACATTTTGTGAATTTGAATTCTAGTTTGAGTTCCGCTCCCTATATAAGGAGCTTTAGGCTTCAGTTGTATTCATCAGAAAATTGAGCAGAAGAGTCTTCTCTCAAGAAGTAAGAAAGCCAAGTAGTAGTGTGCTCTTTCCTAAGTAGTATGCTTTCTGTTTTCAAGTAAGTATCCGCTCATTCTTATGGAGAGCTAAGCAGCTTTTGTTGTTTACCTAATAATGAGGCTCTGGATCTCTAGCATGTATTTATATTTGAATAAATAAAATCAGATGCCCATCTGTTTTATCAATTTGTTAGTTATGTTTATATAACATCTTAATAAACCTATCTGTCTGTTATTTACATCCTGTCTATCTTGCTAAAATTCTGAAGTTTTCGGTCTATTGTTTACCAGAAAGAAAAAACCCAGTTTTAAACCTAAGATTAAGACAAGCAGCAGTGATTCCGCCTGTTAAAGTAACCGTTAGGCAGGGAGCCGTTAGGTGAAAAACGTTGGCATGTTGAAGGCTAGTTTTGTTTTTTTTCTAAAAGCTTAAAACGAAGGTTGTTTCTAAAAGTCAACAAGAAAATAGAAAACCAAGGAGTAATTAGCACTTGATAATACCCTTTTTGTCTTTATAGGAAAAGTTTGGCCGCATGGGAACTACTCCCTTGGAATTGTAGTTGTTGGTAATTTGCCCTAAACATAATAGCCATAAGATCACCTCACAAAAGTATATAGATACAATTATATGAAATAGTGAACAAGAATTAAAATAGATCATGAGCCATAACCTGAATGGCCACTCAATCTAAGCCTAAGTCTTCTGCGCTTCTCTCATGTGGTATTCTCTTATGGGGCAAGAAAACTATATTACCGACGATCAGAGAGCACAGGGACCTAAGCCTTATATACAGCGTTAGATATTTTGTATCCTCCCATAAAAGAAACAGAATCATATTCCAATTAAACCTCTATAGATACATATCCATTTTGACTGACTAACTTAATAGCCAAGTCATATATTAGATTTCCTCTACTTTATTCATTCAGAATCCACATAAATAAAGTCTCTCAATGATTCTCTAATTGCTTATTCTACAAATAATAACAAGTTGTTGTGCCAAACGTGAACTTAGGATATGGTCCAAATATTCTTACAGAAGCCCCATGTCTCTGATGCTTCTCCAACTTTTGCAACAATCTCCTTCTGTTTTGTTGGATCGGAAAGGCCTCCGAGGTCAATGACTGGGATGCTGAATTGGATTTCTTCTGAATCAGAGGTATTGCTGATGTTGTACTGATCTGGTGGATGATGAAAAATTCGAGGAATCTCGGTTATACCAGCATCAACAAGGCCTTTGACACCCTTTTTTGTGTCATCAAAAGCTTTTAGTTCACTTTTCCAGTCATAATTGGTTGCTGCAACCTCATTTGTGTTGGTTAGCATCTTGGTCTGTGGCAAAGTAAGGTAGTAGATTTTTCAGACTGGATTAAAAGTACGCATAATAGATCGACCAGCAGATAAGATCATCTATAAAATGATTGAAATCAAAGCCATCCCAATAAACCTTGCTCTTTCAAGGTGATGCAAGATTTATTTTAATATTTGTGGCGGCCAAAGGATAGTGATAACATTAATATATGTTTATAAGTGGACAAAAGTTTCTGATAGATGGGTAGTAGGTAAAAGGCAGCCACTGAATATTTCTAGACAAACAATAATGATAACAATAGCTGATTTTACATTTTATTACTGGACAAAATAAAATAATTTAAGCTCAATCTTAAAAGACCTTCATTTGCATATTGTCTTTAAAAGGACTGTTTACTGCATATTCATAACAGTAATGCTCCTTGAAAATATGGATGGACTATCAAGAAGCGCTTGGTTTTGACGTTCTCAGCCTGATGGTACCACAATGATCACTCAAAAGGAGCAGGTTCATTGAGGGGTACAACCTCCACGTTATGCTCCAAAAACGTCTCATATATAGTATGGTTTCAACAGATGTCCATTCACCTTGAATGTTTCACTCGTCCTTGAGCTTTGAATTTCAATTGCACCATAAGGATAAACATTAGTTCCGCCATTGATTATGTTACTTATCGAAATAAAAATTCGAAGCACTACATTACTTATTTTGACAGGGTTACCAACTTACCATATTTCTCTTTCGGTCACCTATGCAAGCTATGCTTACGAACTTATTCAATTCAATGCTTGTATTACTAGTTTGTGACTTCTTTTTTTCCATGTTGATTGTATATTGTAGTTAAGGAGGTGATATTACTATTAACACACGCTTTTTCTTCTTTTTTTTTTTTTTTTTTTTTTTTACAAAAGATAATCAAAACTTAAAATAAATGAGATTTGAATGAGTAATGAAACAATTTAAAAATACTAATCACACAAGTGTTCTAATTAACACACAAAAGGTGTGTGATGATTAGTAATTTTTAACACCAAGAGGGTGTGATGTATATGTTAATGATTTTGTTGTTCCTCCCTAATAAAGTTTATAAACCAAATCCTATATATGCATTGTTAAAAGCTAGCTATTGCATTTTTTTTTTGGCTGAAACTAGGAGCTAAGAGAGGCAGAAGCCCCTTAACCTCTAGAATTTATTGAAAGTAAATGAAATATTACAAGAGGAGGAGGGGGACAGAAACCAAACCTCCCGAAACCAAAATCAAATCTAGCTACCGCAAACAAAATTGCAGCAGAACTAAAGTGAATACCAAATGATGGTGAAAGTAAAGGAAAATGATTAAGACACGAAATATTTATACCAAAAGTGATTACCAAATGATGTGGCACACACCACCTCATCAATATCATTCTAGAAAACTCGATGACATGGATTTATTTATTTTCAATTTAAAAACACAATGTTTGAGAAAATATTTTGTATATATCAAAACCCTAATGTTTTAAAAAAATCAAAACAATTCCAAATCCAGTACTGTAACAGAGAAATTGTGATGGGGGTATTCAAGTTTTCGTCTCAGGGGCCGACACTTTCGTCTTTCCTTGGGGAGAAGCAACAATGATCTCTCTTGAAGATTTATAGTCCTTGGCTGATGTTCAGCTCTTGGAAAACCTGCAACAAGTTGGCTTATTAATGAACTTTGGAGGAAACAGAGGAAGAGATGGAGAAGAAGTGGATTGCAGAGATGTGACTAACAACCAAGGCGAAGAAAGCTTGGCATCTAAATCGGTGAAGCATTTCATGGAGAAAAATGTAGCATTCTTTTTAGCACTCCTCAATGGCACCAGAAATGGGATCTTGAACACCATTCAACAATTGGGATCAGCAAACAATCAGAGATCAGTTAAACCAGAATGACGACAACTCTGTGAGTCTCCATGTCCCCAAGAAAGGAACCTGATAGCACTTGTATTATATAAGTAAAGCATTACATTAGAGTGTCGGAGTACTACTGCAACTCACATTTTCCTCTCTTTCACAAAACTCAAAAGTAATTCATCCATGAAAATAACAAATAAATTTGCAGTATTTAGGAAAGAAGGTTGAGAGTTTTCCATGTTGTTATTCTTAACTCATAATCTTATGAAGAGAAACAAAATCAAGATTCTAATCATGGATCAATCTGGTTGTTTCATAAAAACTCAAACATCAAAGATCCATATATATATATATTTTTTAAAGGATTAAATTATGTTTAGTCCCTGTACTATGACCATTTTTTCGTTTCAGTCCCTGACATTCTCAATTAATCTGAAAAGTCCCTAACGTCAAAATTTCTGTCTGATTGGTCCCTCCCGTGTCAAATTAGGAGTTGGCCTTAGATGAAATGTCAAATATACCCCTCTGTTATTTCTTTTTCCTTTTTAATTTCTTTTTCTCCTTTTTTTTTTCTTTTTCCTTTTTAATTTTTTTTTTCCTTTTTTTCTTTTTTCTTTTTCCTTTTTAATTTCTTTTTTCCTTTTTTATTTTTCATTTTTCCTTTTTAATTTCTTTTTTTTCCTTTTTTCTTTTGTCTTTTTCCGTTTTAATGACCATCGTATCCTGCTGCATCGGTAGCGCCACGTCGGCGAACCAATCCAGATCGACCCGAAACCCCAAATCTTGTTCTCCACGCCGGCGACCCTTTTTTTTTTCTTTTTTTTTTCCTTTTTAATTTCTTTTTTCCTTTTCCTTTTCCTTTTTTTATTTTTATTTTTTCCTTTTAAATTTCTTTTTTCCTTTTTCTTTTCTTTTTTCTTTTTTCTTTTTTCTTTTTCCTTTTTAATGACCATCGTATCCTGCTGCATCGGTAGCGCCACGTCGGCGAACCAATCCAGATCGACCCGAAACCCCAATTATTGTTCTCCACGCCGGCGGCCATTTTTCTTTTCCATCACTATTCTTCTTCTTCACTTCTGGTTTTGGTCAACTTGGCCATCAAAAACCATCATTTCAACAAGACCCAAAATCCAAATCACCATTTTGAGCAAGACCCAAAAACCTCAGGGTCTGAAAAAATGGTAGTTTTCAGTGATAAGTTTCCAAATTGAGGCTTGATGTGGAGAGAGAAAGTGAGATTTGAGTGGGAGAGAGAGAAGTAGGCTGTGAAAACAAGAGGGGAGTGGTTTAGCGGCGAATTTCCGAGCTGATTGGGATCTGCTTGTGTTTGGGAGATGGCGTCGGCGACGATGGAGGCGAGGGCGGATCCCAACAGAGGGAGATGGCTTCAGAGAAGGTAAAGAAGTGATCGATCAGCTCCTAGCCTCTTGCTTTTGCTCGATGTCCATCTTTGCACAGCCAAGCTAGGACTTTGCTGGGTTTGGTTTCAATTTGGGGAGAGAAACAGATGGGTTGTGGAGTTTGGTCGGAATGGGATTGGTGGGTTGAGGAAGGAGAAAGTAGGCAAAACGAAAAGAAAAAAAAAGGAAAAAAATAAATTAAAAAGGAACAAGAGAAAAAGAAGAAAAACCAAAAAGAAATTAAAAAGGAAAAAAAGAAAAAAAAAAGAACAAGAAAAAAAGAAGAAAAAGCGAAAAAGAAATTAAAAAGAAAAAAAGGAAAAAAAGAAATTAAAAAGGAAAAAGAAAAAAAAAGGAGAAAAAGAAATTAAAAAGGAAAAAGAAATAACAGAGGGGTAAATTGGACATTTCACCTAAGGCCAACTCCTAATTTGACGCGGGAAGGACCAATTAGACGGAAATTTTGACGTTAGGGACTTTTCAAATTAATTGAGAATGTTAGGGACTGAAACGAAAAAATGGTCATAGTACAGGGACTAAACATAATTTAATCCTTTTTTAAAAATTAGATAGAGGATTAGGCAATATTAGTTCCTCTGCTATAGCTGATTTGGGGTGACTGGCACCCACCCACAATCTCGAAAGAAAGGGGGCCATCGCAACCAGGAACCCACCGCCCATCCCTCTATTTTATGTTATTAATAAAAGAAAAGAAAATACAAGAAGAGAGAGGGAGACATGAACCAAAACCTCTCTGAGAACAAAATGAAGTAAAGTACTCAAAGTGAGCACTAAGCAATAGTTACAAACTGATGGATAGAAGAAGGACATGCAGTAACCATGCAAATATATGTGACCACACAGCAACCACATATATGGAACACGTACACCTATATTTCATCAGCAACCATGCAGCAGAAACCACCATAACCCAAGCCCACTTTTCATGAAGTCTATCAAGCACCACAGAATTAGCTAATACAGAAATTCGGTAAACCTTGCAGATTGTGAACAAAGGCAGCAGAAGCACAAGGAGGGCAAGAGTCCCACCAATAATGCCCCTCATGATCCACCCCATAGTTAGCTAAGCAGTCAGCCACTTGATTCCCTTCTAGATAAATATGTGAAAATCGTATCTGCATAGAGGAGAGAATGGTACAACAATTGACCCAATCAACAGATAGACGCCAAGGGACTGAGCAATTTTTATTGGCAAGAAAGTGAATTGCTACCGCTGAATCACACTCAATCCAGAGAGAAGTCCATCCTTTTCCTGATGCTATTGTAACTGCATGAATAATGGCTTGAAGCTCTGGTTCTAGGGCAGTAGCAATACCCATGGAACCAGCAAAATAACCCATACAATTGCCCAAGTGATCACGAAAAATACCTCCATAGCCTACAAGCCGTGGCGTCCCACGAGCAGCACCATCAGTATTAACCTTTAATTGAAAAGCACAAGGAGCAAGCCAATTTACAATCTTTCATGTGGCTCTCATTATTATTAATTGCTTTTGTTCTAATATTTTGATCTGGCATCAAGGTTGCAGAGAGCCAGAATGCTAGAACAATTGCATCTATTTCTAATCTAAATTAATTTGGTATTTTGTTTAATTGTGATTTTTATCAATATATAAGTTTTTCTTAATTCCTAAAAAACATGATTTTTTTTTTATATCCAACAAGGAAATCCATGTCAACAGAATTTTCAAAAAAACTAATGCTATGGCATGTGCCATGTCATTTGGTAAGTAATTTTGGTACAAAGTTTTGGGATCCCTAGCACTGCTCGATAGTAAAATATCATCCTCACTAATCAAAGATCAAACGTTACTATTGTTGTTACAATTGACATAACCAACTTTGTTTGGAAATGTATGCTATCGTTGTATTATCTTTTGAATTTTCTTTTTCCTGAACGTTACGTTCTTTATCTTCTACTTTCATACTTTAACCGTTTTGTTGCTTTGTAACTTTAACAGTTCTGTTGCAGAGAGGAGTCCTGAAAGCAGCTGGAAAACGTGAACTTCTGAGCCCACTGTTCTCCAAAAGTCGCAAACCTCTTGTTTTGAGATTGAAGCCGTTGTTTTCTCCCGAAACTGCTTCTCATCTCTTTTATAAAAAGGACCTCCGCAGTGACCATTCTTCATCCCCATTTCTCTAATCACCGATAGCTTTAGGTTTCCTGTAAAGAGAACGGTGAAGGTTTTTGAGGCCTCCAAAGCTCATGATGATGAGGAAGAAGATGATTGTAGGGTCGCAGAGCCTGCCTATGGTCTAAACAACTAATCGGATCAGTGATTTACCAGGGTACACTTCTTCTCGGTGTTAAAGAATTTGAGAAAAGTATACTAGCCGGAAGAAGCAGAAGGGTTGACGAGGCCGATTGCAGTTACTCTCTCTCTCTCTCTGTTTTTCTCTTCTTTTTTTATTTTAAAAGGCTCTGTTTTTCAATTCATTTTCTTCCAAATTTATGTCTTTTTGGAGCTCATTTCATCTGTTTTCATTATCAATGGCTAGATCTTTTCCACATGATCAAGCAGAAGTGACCAAGGTGAGAAAGATGATGAGAAGACTAGCATGAATTCCTGAAATGGTGTTTGGAACTTGCCAAGCTTGCTACTGTGTTCCTCTTGTTAGCTATGGTGTAGAAATTGGATCAGCGAATTACCAAATCTTGCAGCTGTGGTTTGGTTATATATAAGAAGTTGTAATTAAGAGAATTATAGATCAAGGAGAACTATTTTATCTCAAACCAATTGTAATGAGTTTGTTGTCTTTCTGTAGTTTCAGACAAGAAGTTGTAATTAAGAGAATTATAGATCAAGGAAAACTACTTTCATCTCAAACCAACTGTAATGATTCGGCTAATGAGTTGTTGTCTTCTGTATTGCTCATGTTTATTATGGATGTTGTTAATTATGACTTACTGATGAAAATAATCCATAGTATCATAGGCACTCTTTGTACATTTTAATTGCAACTAACCAGATGCTTTTAGTTCAATTGTTGCAACCACATTTATGTTGGTAGCTATCGTCCCGATCAGTGGCAAGGTAAGCTAGTAGAACTTTCAGACTAGATCTAATGCAGTCATGCAGACCAAAGGTGCCCACAAGAGACCAGATAAGATCATTTTATAATGACTGAAGTCACAAAGGAGGAACAGTACTTTTGTTTCCGGAGGAAAGATAGCAATCTTCTTCTTTCAAGTTGATGCCTACAAGATTTCAATTTAATTTTTGTGGCGGTCGAATGATAGTGATAGAATGTATATTCAATGTGGACAACACTATCTCATAGATAGGTGGTAGAAGCAGAAACAAGTCTTCTCTAAACAGCCATCACATGTTAAATCCTTCTAGAAACAAAGAAAAGTAACAATAACAACTAGAGTTTACATTTATTGGACAAATAACTTCATCTTAGTCCTTAAAGGTTTATTTTGGATATTGTTACACAAAAGAAATGTTTATAGATAGTATGGCACTTAGCAATGCTCCTTTTCCAGGTTCAAACCTTAAAGTGAGACAAAGCAGAGGTGCCATCAAGGCCTTTCTCATTGAAGTAGGCAACATAGTCCCTAACAGTAGTCTCCCTGTACTTTGGAGGATTGTCTTCTGATAATAACTCCTTGATTGGTCCGTAGAGCTTTGTCGATGGCAGCATTCCTGTGCTGAAAAAGCTTGCAACTGATACCCTAGGACCTTTACGGTTCGCCAGTACCCTGTGTTCGACACTCTTGAATCTGTCATTTGTTATGAGCTGAAACCCCCAAAAGTATTCTATTTAGTATAGTAACAGAAATTAGGAAACTCACTCAAATTTAGAGTTTGAAACAATCTAACAACAACATGCTGCATAGACTCATAGGCAAATAGCTTAAAATGTATGTTTATTATGTAACAGTACTACTAATTTTGGCCAAGCTACAAATTTGGTCCATATAGTTTGGGGTAGCTTTGTATCTGGGAAGTAATTACAAATTTATCAATCGGGTACTGTAATTACTTAACAGCTGCAAATAAGGTCAAATCAGGATTTAGCCAAATGAATTTATGGATTTCCCACATAGAATGCATGGGAAGGCCTATTTCAGTGTTGGTATGCTGCATTACAGCACTAGACATGCATATCCAAGTCCAAAATACACCTTCGCGTACATGCCATTAGACAGAAATTCTGATCAATTTGGCCTTAAAGAAGCCATTAGCACACCAAAGTTGTCAAAATTGAAATGACATGATTAAACATTCTGATAAGGAAATAAAAATCTTGTTTTGTAACCAAGAAAAGATAAAGACGAATGATGCTTATACTTGCCTGCAGAAGATCTCCAATGTTAACCACAAGAGCCCCCGGCACTGGGGGTACATCAATCCAGTTGTTCTGATGAAGGACTTGAAGACCACCAATATTATCTTGCAGAAGGACAGTGATGAAGGAATTATCTGCATGCTTGCTTGCTCCTATTGTTAATTCTGGTTGTGGACAAGCAGGATAGTAATGGCCTAAAACCAGAAGCCCCTCACTGCAATCTATGTCATTCAAGTGACTTGGATTTTGCCCAAGAGCCTCAGACAGCAACTCAAACAATAGCTTCCCCAACTTCATTACTTGCTTCGAGTATTCAACAAGGATTTCTCTGCAAATTGGAAACCCAGAAAACATATTATAAAAGAAAAGAGAAGTAGTATGATATATATACAACCAAGAGGTGTGTATATATTGAAAAAGTGTTTCAGATTAATTATTGTATATGCTGATTTTGAACTCAATTCAAAATATATTTGTTGGCAATTATATATAATTCTTGGTGAAGAGGTATGATATCATTTCAAAAGGCATGACTACTCCTATATATAGGGGATAGTTCTCTGCAGATTTGCAGATCAAGCAACCTTGTTTTCTCTCTTCTCTACTTCTTTCTTTCAAGTCATTCAATCAATCTTCCTCTCTCTTACACAGATAAAATCTAGAAACTATAAAACTGCAGATATATTTTCTAGCAACCTTGAGCCTCTTGAAAACCTTTGATCGAGTGTTAGGTTGATCTTCGTAAGTGCAAGACGCCAATCAACAATAGCAAGATCGCTAGGCTTCATTGTATCCTAAAGGCTTAATTGATCAAACCCCTTTGCACACTTGTTGTGGGGCAAATAAAGTCTAAAGGAAAGCGTAAATCCTTACGTGCCTTTGAAGCATTTTCCTTCATTAGCCATAACCCATAACTACAAAAACATCAACAATCTTTAGACTTTATTTTTCAGCTATGGCATCTTTGAAGGAGTTTACTGCAAACTTTGTGAAACTTGATCATTTTGATGGAGCAAATTTCAGATGATGACAAAAGAAATTACATTTCCTGCTGTCAAGCCTAAAGGTGGTCTATGTGCTTATTATTCCAAAACCTCAAGAAACATAAGATGAAACCCTTGCTGCACAGTGTGAACTAGTTAAGTGGGAACAAGATGATTATGTTTGCAACTCCATGTCTGATGCATCATTTGATATCTACCATGAGATGACTACTGCAAAGGAAATATGGAACGCTCTTGAGGCTAAGTATATCTCACATGATGCTACCAGTAAGAAATTTCTTGTCTAAAAGTTCTTTAATTACAAAATGACTGATGATAGATCAATTGTTGAACAATTCCATGAGATTATGCATATACATAATCAATTTAATCAATTCAAAATGCATATGGATGATTCCATAATTGTCTCTGCAATTATGGATAAACTTCCAGCATCTTGGAAGGAATGCAAAAAGAGCCTCAAACATAAGAAAGAGGACATAACCATAGAGCAATTGGGGACACATCTTCGCATAGAAGAAGAATGCAGATCCCGTGAGAAAACTGATGAAGGTAATCCCTCCTCCAAAATTCACATGGTTGATGAAGGACCTAAAAACCCAAAAATTAGCCATAAAAATTATAAGAGGAAGTGAAATTTTTTCAAGAAGTTTATTCTGACCAAGGTTTGGTTTTAAACTTGTCATTGAATCAGACAAGTTTATTCTGACCAAGGGTGGTACTTTTGTTGGGAAAGCGTATATGTGTGATGGAATGTTCAAACTTGATAGGAGCATAAATGCGACAAATATAATGTGCGATAGTACTTTACACTTTTCTTAGCTATTTCCTTTAAAAAGTCAGTTTTAACTCTGTTTTCTTTTTAGGTAGTTCGTGAAGTAATTGAAGAGAAATAGGAGCTTAAAGGGAGCAACGAATCCATGGATCATAAAGTAATGATGCAGAGGACTAATTTTGATCAAAATTTTGGCCGGAAATTACAAGGGAAGTCCACGGAAAAAGTTGTGCCAAGCAGAAAACTGCAGTTTCAGAATCAGCTTTCTGGGAACCGTTTTGAGGACCAATTCTTGCATTCTTCCAGCTGCAACTTGGCAGAAAGGGCCAGTGATCCTTCAATAAATGATGTTATACTTTAACAACAGCCAAAAAACTGGTAAAAAGTGTAGACGAGGCAGTAGGAAATCAAAATCAAAGCAGGCTTCCCGATAAGGTAGAAACTGTCAGCTTTTCACGAAGCTTTTTGGAAGATCTTTTCGGGAGACTTTCTTGGAATTTTTCCAGAAGGTTATTGATTATTCTAGAAGATGTGATGTCATAGAACACTTAGGAGTCAAGAACCATCCAGAAAAGTGGCAAAACAAAGTCGTTCCTTGTCCAAGAAGGAAGCTTCAGAGACAGAAATTGAATCCTAGTCAAAACAGGACATTTTGGCTGACACTCTCCTTTTGGACGGATTTCTTGGAAATTTTTTGAAGGTTATTGATGCTGTAAATATCAAGGAGAGTCCAAAATTGATTCCTCAAGATTGTGGGAAGATTAATAAGGCTTGAAAATCATTTAATTGTGCACCAATTAGAGGAATCTTCAAGCAACTAGGGGAGGCTTTCAAAGCAGAATTGGAAAAGGAAACTTGGGCTGTGTATTCCATACATATAGAGGCTCTGAACACGTTGCAAACAACCACCCTACAGCGCCATCTTCTGCCCCCAAACCCTAGTACACAAAGTCTTGAAATTCCCAAGTCCTCCAAGAGCAAAAACCGTGCACATCATCATCCATCTTCCATCAAGCTTAGCCGTGACCCATCTTGAAGGAGTTCTTGCGTCCAAGGCTGCCTAAAAGTGATTATGTGGCTCTCATATTCTCCCTTTTACGGTTTTTATCCTCTTGTAATACTCATGTTTTTATTTGTTGAATTTAAGACAATGTGTGGCTAGCATTCCTAGCAAGGTTCTAAAAATCGCTAGGCGCTAGTCGGGCGGTGGCCAAGGGACTAGCGCCCAGACGCCTAGGCGGTTTTTTATTTTTTAATTTATTTTTATATCATATAAATATATATATATATATATATAAGAGTATATATAAACTTTAAATGAATATATGAAGACTTATTATAACTTATAAAAAAGAATAATAAGATATCCTATAAAAACTATATTTTATTTCAAGTTTCCAGTGCCTGCATGATTCAAACATAATCAATCAATTAAAGAGGGGAACCTAGGGCAGAGTGGAAGACCAAGTCAAAAAGAGAAAACGTGAAAGACCAAAAAACGAAACAAGGTTCTCTCTCTTCCTCCTGCTCTCCTCCCCTCCGTTTTTCCACCGAACCACAGTCTTGACGTCCCCCTTCGTCGGCCCTTGCCACCTTCCTTAACAAGCCCTCGAGCCTCCTTTGTGCTGCCTTCCTCATAGAAGCTGCCGGATTGACCTCGAAGGCTTCTCCCTCTCTATCTCCATTCTCCAATAGCTAGATCAAAATCATGAATCTCTCTCTCTCTCTCTCTCTCTCTCTCTCTCTCTCTCTCTCTCTCTCTCTCTCTCTCTCTCTCTCTCTCTCTCTCTCTCTCTCTCTCTCTCCCTCTCCCTCCCTCTCTATCTCACGATTTCACTCTCTGGGTTAGAAATTTGAAAGTGGATCTCATCCACTTGAGTACAATCTGATCTCATTGAGAATAGAGAAGATCGAATTCGTGATTCTGAAAAAAAATTGCAGTTTCTAAACCCAATCCGCCTAGCCCTCTTAAGTCCGCCCAGATTCCCCTAGACCCGCCTAAAACTGCCTAGGCGGCCGCCCAACTCCAGCCCACCCAGCATCTCCGATTTTCCATTACTCGAGTCGGAGAGCCGCCGCCCAGCCCCTAGGCGGCCTGGGCGGCCAAGTTTTAGAACATTGGTGGCTAGTTACTTTTTGTTAGGGGCGAGATTTGAAGCCCCAATTATGTAGAACAATTGTTTTGTTTAAATTAGTTTTTTGATCTTTGGTGTGAATTGGTTGTTTAATTCTGATTGATTGAAAACTTTTGCATGTGTTTGTTTTATGGTGGCCAACATAGGATTTATGAATGTAATTGGAGCTAGGTTTAGAAAATAATTCACCTAATTGTCTTGTTTTCTAATCTACAAGTATGCAAGGCTTTGGACAAAAGCTGATGTTTTAAACAACTAGAAGAGCATGCTAGGTAGGCGTTCCACACTAGACTACAACTCTATAACCAATCGTTTCCATGAGATCTTAATGCTTCAAATATGTTGACACTATATGTGTTGTTGATAGGATAGCGTTCTATACCTTGATTGCATGTTTGATAGGCTTAGCTATTGTGCGTTCACGTAGACTAAGTAATTAGGGAAACATTAATAAGGGACATGATCTGCTCCGACTTGTTTCTTGGTTGCTTTATGTTCACACCTTAGTAATTGAAACTAGGTTAACTTAACATTGTTCGAAAGTAATTGGTGGTCGATTTCCAAGTCTCTAACGTCTTCTCCATATTGTTTTTCAAACTCTAAAATCGTTTTTGCTTTCTTATTTCCTTTTATTTTCGTAGAAATTAAAAAACCCCAAATCTGTTTCAACTTAGGATTGCAACGCACCCTTCTATCTCCATCTTGTCCTGCCATCTTTTCTTTTTCCTCTTTGACGTTTTTCTTTCTCTTAGTTTTGTTATTTGTTTTGTGCTTTAGTTAGTTTTTTTTTTTTTAATATAATAAATAGAGGATTAGGCGATACTAGCTCCTGTGTGACAGCCGATTTGGGGCGTCAAGCACCCACCCGCAATCTCGAAAGAAAGGGGGCCATCACAACCGGGAACCCACCGCCCATCCCTCTATTTAACTTTATTAATAAAATAAAAAAGGAAAGAATACAAAAAAAGGAAGGGGGACCAAACCAAAAACCTTCCCCAACAAAAGTAATTTCTAAACAGTCCCTCAAAACCAAGAGAACGTAAAGAGAAAAGAGGGTGTTAAATTAGTTTGTTTTTATTTTGTGTGATTAATTTGTTACCCTCAATCTCTGGCATCGAACGATCCTTGCTTACTCTTGTTAGAGAAAATCACTCTCCTCCATTGATTTCCTCTCCACAATCAAAACTGATTGTGTAACTGTAGATTAGTTTTGAATATTTGTATTTATAGCATTGAATTTTGTTGGTAACAGTAGAGCAGATCTTTAGCTATATAATGGTACAATTGTAAACATACAGATCAATGAAAATCATATTCAACATGGTATCAGCCTAGGATCCTTACCTGTTCCTTCTTCTCTTCCAGTGTTCTCCTTCTTGCTTTTCCAATATTCCTCCATCTTCCTTTAGGTATCATACCTTAATCCTGCAGCAGCAACAGCAGCTCCCTTTTCCCACCATCAAACATCGGCCAAAATCCTCATCCTTTCTCTCAGCAGCAGCAGTAGTCTTCCTTTTCCCACAACCTCTGTACACGATGCAACACAACGTGCCTAGGTTGTTCTCTTCTCCTACCTGGGCTTCCTCTTCTCAAGGCCCACAAAGGTTTTTCGGCCCGAATACTGCTCCCCCTTTTTCTGGAGTCCATTCTGCTGCTGATCCAAATTGGTACCTGGACAGCGGTGCCACCCATCACATGACAGCAAGGAAAAGGAAGAAGGAGAACACTGGAAGATGTAGACGCAGGAAGAGAAGAAGGAACAGGTAAGGATCCTAGGCTGCTACCATTTGAACCGTTCTCTGTGTTGCTGTGTCTAGGGGTTGGCCTCTCCATCAGCTGGATGTCAAAATGCATTCCTGCATGGCTATCTTCAAGAAGACGTTTACATGACTCAGCCTTCTGGCTTCATCGATTCCTCTCGGCCTTCCTATGTCTGTAAGCTTCACGAGGCACTTTATGGCCTCAAACAAGCACCCTGTGCTTGGTTTCAACGCATGAGCTCTTTTCTGCTTTCTGTTGGTTTTCGACATAGTAAAGCTGACTCATCTTTATTCATCTATCAACATGGACAACATACAATTTTCTTTTTACTCTATGTTGATGACATTGTCATTACGGGCAGCAGTGATCAGCTTCTTCAAAGTTTTATTGATGCCTTGGGCTGTGGATTTGACATTAAGGATCTTGGTCCCCTTCACTATTTCCTTAGTTTACAGGTCCAGCCTCATTCCAACGGCCTTCACATCAATCAACTCAAGTATGCTCATGATATTTTAGAGAAACATGATCTGTTACTCAGTCAACTAGTGAGCACCCCAATGTCGGCAAAGGTTGTTCTCACCACACATGATGGTGATCTTCTTGAAAATCCAACTGCCTTTCGTGAGATGGTTGGCTCCTTGCAGTACCTAACCATTACACGCCCTGACATTGCCTTGGCGGTCAATTCTGTGTCACAATTCATGAGTCAACCTCGTGCTCCGCATCTCATTGCAGCCAAACGTATTCTCCGCTATGTCAAAGGCACACTCGGCCATGGTCTCCATTTTAGTCCTCAACGCCAACCTGCCCACCTTTCTGCTTACTTTGACGCCGATTGAGCCGGCTGCCCATAATCTCACTGTTCCACTTCCGGCTATCTCATTTACCTTGGCCATACCCTTGCCTCTTGGTGTTCCAAAAAGCAACCTACCATTGCTCACTCCAGTGCAAAATCTGAATATCGATCCCTTGCTCATTCCAGTGCCGAGACAACTTGGTTAGGCTTCTTACTATATGAACTTGGTGTCCATATTCAGTACCCCATTCTGCTATACTGTGATAACCTAAGTGCCACATACATGGCTTCTAATCCGGTCTTCCACGCTCGCACCAAGCACATCGAGTTAGATTATCACTTTGTTCGTGAAAAGGTAGCTCTTGGGAGTCATCAGGTTCATTTTGTCCCTTCAGTCGATCAACCAGCTGATCTTCTTACTAAACCACTTCACAAGCAGCGCCATAATCTCCTGTGTACCAAACTTGTGCGTCCTGAGCCGCCCAGTTTGAAGGGGGATGTTAGAGAAAATCATTCTCCTCCATTGATTTCCATTCCACAATCAAAACTGATTGTGTAACCTCTCCACAATCAAAACTGATTGTGTAACTGTAGATTAGTTTTGAATATTTGTATTTATAGCATTGAATTCTGTTGGTAACAGTAGAGCAGATCTTAGCTATATAATGGTACAATTGTAAACATACAGATCAATGAAAATCATATTCAACTCTATATTGCTAACGACTACATTTTGTAGGGTTAAGTTGAGAGCCTATTTTGGGCGTATCAAAACTTAATATTAATAAAGTATCTACTATTTTTGTTTACATGCTGGATTCTTTATCTTTATGGCATAATAGGCTAGGGCATGTTAATACTAGAAAACTAAATGACATGGCAATTCTAGATTTAATTCCAAAACCTGTGAATGATATGCCTGATAAATGTTCTACTTGCTTGCAAACAAAACTGACTAGAAAGCCTTTTCCTAAGATTGCAAGAACCTCTACTTTGCTACAAATTATTCATAGTGATGTTTGTGATTTACAAAGTACACCTACTAGAGGAGGAAAGAAATACTTTGTGACTTTCATAGATGATTTTAGTAGATTCTATTATGTTTATCTTATGCATTCTAAGGATAAAGTTCTAGAAAAATTTAAGATTTATAAAAATGAAGTAGAGAATCTTTGTGAAACCAGAATAAAATATCTATGATCGGATAGAGGAGGAGAGTATCATTTTCCTTCATATTGTGAATCAATAGGTGTTGTACATGAAACTTCAATAGCCTATACTCCACAACAAAATGGAGTTGCTGAAAGGAAAAATAGATCCCTTGTAGAGATGGTTAATGCAATGCTTCAAAACTCTAATTTAAGTAACGGATATTAGGAAGAAGCATTGCTCACTACTTGTTACATCCAAAATAGGGTACCTTCTACGGCATTAAAAATCACACCTTATGAACTATGGTTTCAAAGAAAGCCTAACTTAAACTACCTTAAAGTTTGGGGCTGTAGAGCCATAGTTAGGCTACTTAGACCAAAGATAAAGAAATTGGGACCAAAGGCAATAGAATGCGTATTCTTAGGATATGCAGAACATAGCAAGGGATATAGATTTCTTGTTATAGAACTCAATATATGATTCTATATCAATTAACACAGTTATAGAATCAAGAGATGCCGAATTTTATGAAAATAAGTTCACTTCTTTATCTAAAAATAGCAAGGAAGATCGAGGTGGAGGTTTTGCCAAGAAATAATGATAGTGAATCAAATTCACATAACAAATCTAGACTCCATAGTGAGTCTGATGAACATATAGAACTTCGAAGAAGTAAAAGAAGAAGGATAGAAAAATCTTTTGGACCAGATTTTATTGTATACCTTGTAGAAGGTACAACAGACTCACACAAAAGACAAACAATGGTTACACCTAGTATAGAGTCTGATCCTCTTACTTATGAGGAAGCAATGAAATCACAAGATGCTTCTTTCTAGAAAGAAGCTATATATTGATGATGAGATGGATTCTATCATAGCAAACAAGACCTAGAAATTGGTTGATCTACCTCATTGTTCAAAACCAATAGGATGTAAGTGGATATTTAAAAAGAAAATGAAAGTAGATGGAACCATTGACAAGTTTAAAGCAAGGTTAGTAGCCAAGGGGTTTACACAAAAAGAAGGACTAGATTATTTTGACACCTATGCTCCAGTTGCTAGAATTACCACCATAAGGGTGCTTATAGCTCTAGCTTCTATCTATAAGTTCCATATACACCAAATGGATGTGAAGATTGCTTTCTTAAATGGTGAATTAGATGAGGAGATTTATGTGCATCAACTTGAAGGGTTTGTCATGCTTGATCAAGAACAAAAGGTGTGCAATCTAATTAAATCATTATATGGTTTAAAGCAAGCACCTAAACAATGGCATGAGAAATTTGATAAGGTTATAATCTCCAATGGATTTAGAATTCATGAATCTGATAAGTGTGTCTATGACAAGTTCCAAAATAACAAGGGTGTAATTATTTGTTTATATGTTGATGACATGCTTATATTTGGAACTAACATAGAAAGCATAGAATCAACTAAGAAGTTCTTATGTTCTAGCTTCGATATGAAAGATCTAGGAGAAGCTGATGTTATCCTAGGTATAAGAATTAAAAAATGTAATGATGGTTTAATAATAATACGTAGAAAAGATACTTAGGAAATTCAATCATTTTGATATAAAATCAGTTTCTACACCTTATGATCCAATGTTGAAGTTGTATCCAAATAATGGTAGAGTTGTAGATCAATTATCATATTCTAGAGTGATTGGATGCTTAATGTATACCATGTCTTGTACTAGACCTGACATAGCTTTTGCCGTAGGCAAACTTAGTAGGTATACTGATAGTCCTAGTCAATTACATTGGAATGCAATTTCTAGGATATTGAAGTATTTAAAAGGTACCATTAATTATGGAATATGGTACAGTGGGTATCCTGCAGTTTTGGAAGGATATACTGATGCTAGTTGGATAGCTTATCCTAAGGATCATAAATCCACCCATTAGTGGATTTTCTCACTTAGTGGAGGAGCCATTTCTTGGGGCTCTAAGAAACAAACATGCATTTCAGATTCCACCATGGCAGCAGAATTTATAGCCTTGGCTGCTTCATGTAGTAAAGAAGCAGAATGGCTAAGGAATTTATTGATAGAGATACCAATATGGCCTAAGCCAATGCCTCCGATCTCTATACATTGTGATAGTGAAGCAACACTATCAGTAGCCTATTGTCAAGTATATAATGGCAAATCAAGGCATATTGGCTTGAGACATAGCTCTGTGAGGCAACTAATAACTGACAGCGTAATAACTATTGATTTCGTAAGGTCATGCCAGAATTTGGCTGATCCATTAATAAAAGGACTTGCAAGGAATATGGTGTGGAAGACATCAGAGGGGATGGGGCTAAAGTCCATTTTTGATGATCACCAATGATGAAAACTCAACTCAACACTTGAAACATCAAGTCCTTGAGTTTAATGAGCAAAGTACATCATATGCGGTGATTGCAAGCACTAATATAAATTGAATATATATTTATACATATATATCATATCCATCCCAAGGTAAGAGTGCTTGGTACCTGTAATGAATGGTGGAGGTTGAGTTTATAAAACTCTTAATAAGCATGATGGAAGGCAATATAGTTACAGGGGTACTACATGCTTACCTATATGAGTGTGAATGTGGTGCCGCCTTCTATGCAACTGAGGCTAGTCTTTAGAGCACTTACGAAAAGGATACAAGAGACAAGGTCAATCCACGTGTGGCTTTTAAAAACACTCGAAAGAAGTAGAAAATTAGTGTGTGAAATATGTCCGGTTAAGTCACAATAGGATCGCAAGTTCAAAGCAGTGCTACTTCGCCATCCTGATTTAACTTTGATATATTCTCACTAAGCTAAGGTTTAAGTCCACAAGACACCTTATTTTATGCACTATGTTTTCCAAGATTTTACTCAAGGATTTTCCAAAATATTTTAAACTCTTATAGATATACACATACTTTTATATTTTGAAAATGATGGAGGATTGTTAGAAAGATTTTCAAATTATAAAAAAAGAGAGTAGTAGTATGATATATATATATATATATATATATATATATATATATATATATATATATATATATATATATATATATATATATATATATGGTTAAATACTGTTTAGTCCCTCTACTTTGCCTCTCTCATCGTTTCAGTCCCTGACATTCTAATTTAATCTAAAAACTCCCTGACCTCACAATTTCCCTCCAATAGGTCCCTTCCGCGTCAAATTAGAAGTTGGCTTTGGGTGAAATGTCCAATATACCCCTATGTTATTTCTTTTTCCTTTTTTTCATTTTAAATTTCTTTTTTTCCTTTTTTTTTCTTTTTCCTTTTTAATTTCTTTTTTTCCTTTTTAATTTTTTTTTTTCCTTTTTTTCCTTTTTCCTTTTTAATTTCTTTTTTTACTTTTTTCTTTTTCCTTTTTAATTTCTTTTTTGCTTTTTCTTTTTTTTTTCTTGTTCCTTTTTAATTTTTTTTTCTTTTCGTTCTGCCTACTTTCTCCTTCCTCAACCCACCCTACTTTCTCCTTCCTCAACCCACCAATCCCATTCCGATCAAACTCCACAACCCATCTGTTTCTCTCCCCAAATTGAAACCAAACCCAGCAAAGACCTAGTTTGGCGGTGTATAGATGGACATCGAGCAAAAGCAAGAGGCTAGGAGCTGATCGATCACTTCTTCACCTTCTCTGAAGCCATCTCCCTCCGTTGTCTCTTAGCTGATCCGCCCTCGTCTCCATCGTCGCCAACGCAATCTCTCAAACATAAGCAGATCCCATTCAGCTCGGAAATTCGCTGCTCAACCACTCCCCTCTTGTTTTCACAGCCTACTTCTCTCTCTCCCACTCAAATCCCACTTTCTCTCTCCACATCAGGCCTCAATTTGGAAACTTTTCACTGAAAACTACCATTTTTTCAGACTCTGAGGTTTTTGGGTCTTGCTCAAAATGGTGATTTGGATTTTGGGTCTGGTTGAAATGGTGGTTTTTGATGGCTAAGTTGACCAAAACCAGAAGTGAAGAAGAAGAATAGTGATGGAAAAGAAAAATGGCCGCCGGCGTGGAGAACAATAATTGGGGTTTCGGGTCGATCTGGATTGGTTCGCCAACGTGGCGCTACTGATGTAGCAGGATATGATGGTCATTAAAAAGGAAAAAGAAAAAAGAAAAAAGGAAAAAAAGAAATTAAAAAGGAAAAAAGAAAAATAAAAAAAGGAAAAAAGAAAAAAAGAAATTAAAAAGGAAAAAGAAAAAAGAAAAAAAAAGAAATTAAATAGGAAAAAAAAGAAATTAAAAAGGAAAAAGAAATAACAGAGGGGTATATTGGATATTTCACCCAAGGCCAACTCCTAATTTGACGCGGAAGGGACCTATTAGAGGGAAATTGTGAGATCAGAGAGTTTTTAGATTAAATTAGAATGTCAGGGACTGAAACGATGAGAGAGGCAGAGTACAGGGACTAAACAGTATTTAACCCATATATATATATACAACCAAGAGGTGTGTATATATTGAAAAGGTGTTTCAGATTTTTTTTTAAGATTGAAGATAGAAGAGCAACAATGCTCTCCATCTCCCCTTTATTTCAAAAGAAAGAAAATGAAACACATAAGGGGGGACGTAAAGCCTTACCCCACAAAAGCAAACGGAAATCGAAGCTAACTCTAACTCCAACTAACAAAAACGAAAATTGCGAAGACCTAAATAATCTCTATTACATAACGATGAAACAAAATCTGGAGGGAAATCCCACCAAACCAGATCTGCCGAAGAAAGGCCAAAATTTGCAAAAGCATCTGCAACTTGGTTTTCTTCCCAAAAATGTGTGAGGAGTGGAAATGCATTTGAGAGATACAGTGCAAACAATTACCCCACTCAACACGTAATTGCCAAGGCACCAGCTGAGGAGATTTGAGTAAATTAAGAAAAGGTGTTTCAGATTAATTATTGTATATGCTGATTTTGAACTCAATTCAAAATATATCTGTTGGCAATTATACATAATTCTTGATGAAGAGGTATGATATCATTTCAAAAGGCATGACTACTCCTATATATAGGGAATAGTTCTCTGCAGATTTGCATATCAAGCAACCTTGTATTCTCTCTTCTCTACTTCTTTCTTTCAAGTCATTCAATCAATCTTCCTCTCTCTTACAAAGATAAAATCTAGAAACTATAAAACTGCAGATATAGTTTCTAGCAACCTTGAGCCTCTTGAAAACCTTTGATCAAGCGTTGGGTTGATCTTTGTAAGTGCAAGACACCGATCAACAATAGTAGGATTGCTAGGCTTCATTGTTTCCTAAAGGCTTATTTGATCAAACCCCTTTGCACACTTGTTGTGGGGCAAATAAGGTCTAAAGGAAAGCGTAAATGCTTACGTGCCCTTGAAGCATTTTCTTTCATTACCATAACCCATAACTACAAAAACATCAACATGAGGCAGTCATATATACAATCTTGTTTCTCTAAAACAATAGTATATCATATGGGTGTGTAGGGTATACACACGCTGATTACTATTACAATATAGGGCTAAATACTGTTTACCACCCTGTGGTATGGACCTCACATCAATTCAGTCCCTCGACTTTCAATTTCATCAAAAACACCCCCGAACTATCATTTTCTCGTCCAATAGGTCCTTCCGACTCAATTCCGTCTAAATTGGACGTTAAGTTTGACTTTTTGAGGGCTAAAATGGTCATTTCAACATAAAAAAATTAAAAAAAAAATTAAAAATTAAAAAAAATAATTTTTTTTTTTTCTGTTTTTTAGTTTTTTTTTTTTTTTTTTTTTTTTTTCTGTTTCTTCGTTTTATTTATTCATTTATTTATTTATTTTGTCTTCAACCTATATACCACAAGTTATAATAGGTTTATAAAAACAAAAAAAATACTCTAGGTAGTTGAAAGCCGCCAGCTGGTCTACGATATTTGTGACATATCTCCAATAAAGTGAAGAATTTAGGATATATCCCCAATAAAGTGAAGAAATATCTGTAAAAAATAATTTTACACTTTATCTGTAAATAAATATCTGTAAAAAATGATTTTACACAAATATTTCTTCACTTTATTGGGGATATAAAGATATTTACAGATAAAGTGTAAAATCATTTTTTACAGATATTTCTACACTTTATTGGGGATATATCATAAAATTCTTCAATTTATTGGAGATATATCACAAATATCATAGATCAAAAATGATTTTACACAGATATTTCTTCACTTTATTGGGGATATACAGATATTTATTTACAGATAAAGTGTAAAATTATTTTTTACAAATATGAGTTTTTCCATTTTTATTTGCTTCCCCGCTGTGATCGAATGAGAATGGATAAGAGGCCTATTTCTCAAATATATGTTTATCAATACTAAATAACTAAATATCTTAATTTGATTAATTAGAGACGAATATTTTTTTAACTATTCCATATTTAATATTTCCTTTACTATTTTTTAATAATGTTTTTTGATATTTTACTATATAAAAAATAAAATAAAAATAAAACTATATAAATTCTAAATAAAATATTTTAGTACATGGTTTTTTATTTCTAGATATTTATTTTCTTCACTTTATTGGGGATATATCCTAAAATTCTTCACTTTATCAGAGATATATCACAAATATCGTAGATTAGCGAGCGGCTTTCAACCACTTAGAGTATTTTTTTTTGTTTTTATAAACCTATTATAACTTGTGGTGTATAGGTTGAAGACAAAATTAAAAAAAAAAAGTAAAAAAATTAAATAAAAAAAATAAGAAACAGAAAAAAAAAAAACTAAAAAACAGAATTTTTTTTTTTAAAATTTTTTTTATGTTGAAATGACCATTTTAGCCCTCAAAAGTCAAACTTAACGTCCAATTTAGACGGAATTGAGTCGGAGGGACCTATTGGACGAGAAAATGATAGTTCGGGGGTGTTTTTGATGAAATTGAAAGTCGAGGGACTGAATTGATGTGAGGTCCATACCACAGGGTGGTAAACAGTATTTAGCCCTACAATATAACATATCTGCAATTTTATTTCTCTAATGACCAATTCCTTTATCGAATTGTAAATGGCTTGAAACTTGTTAAATAGAAGGTTTCTTTATGCAGAATGGTAATTTCTTCAATACAACGTATTGCTAGGCACAGGGTTTTTTTAATTCAAGCCAACCGACTAGCCATAGTAATTAATGTTCGTTGCTCACTCATTCATAGACGAAACCAAGAGATCACACTCTCTTATTCGAAATATTATTCTTCATGTCCATGGCATTCTACCCTAAAACCCCTCCGATATCAGATAAGCGACTGAGCCAGTTCCGACACAGGCCAAGTACTAGCAAAGACTAGCTTGTTATGTGATGCTGCCTACCCATCTGTATAATTCTTACGAGTACTTATCTGATGGGTCGGTTGTCCAACACACCTATTCCCTTAAGCTGGTCAATGTATAACTTCCCTCTTAGTTACCAAAGTGGAAATGTCAAAACATAATCATACCATCTAATTGACAATGGAATCTGAATAAACTAAACACAGTCAAATACTTACCAAGTATAGCACATTTAAATTAAATAGAGGACTAGGCGATATTAGTTCCTCTGCGATAGCCGATTTAGGGTGACTGGCACCCACCCACAATCTCGAAAGAAAGTATAGCACATAGATAAAAGAGTTGAACACTTATGCAAGTACCTGCATACTTCTGGCAAGTCTTCTGTCTTAGGAGGAGTAGGAGCCATATTACACAAAAAAGTATCCCTCCAATTAGTTACCGGTCCACTATACAGATCAAAGTTGCTGTTGTAGACGACTGGACCACTGGAGTGATCACGAGTATAAAACTGTTTCTTCATTTCAGTATCCTGCTCATAAAACCCACGTACCCCATCCTTAATCTCCTCCAGCACATCAAAAGGTATTCCATGATTGGAAATTTGAAAGAAGCCCCAAGTCTCTGATGCTTCTCCAACTGCTGCAACAATTTCCTTTCTTTTAGTAGGATCGAAGAGGCCTTCGAGGTCTATGACTGGAATGCTAAACCGGACTTCTTCCGAACCAGAGGTATTGTGAATGGAGCATTCATCAGGTGGATGATAAAAGATTCGGGGAATCTCGGTTATGCCAGCATCAACAAGGCCTTTAACACCTTCCTTTGTATCATCAAAAGCTTTTAGTTCATGTTTTCTGTCATAGTTGGTTGGAACCTCATTTCTGTTGGTAGCTACCATCTTGGTCTGTGCTATGGTAAAGCTATGGTAAAGCTTAAAGCTTAGACTGGACAAATAAGATTAATACCAAAAGTGTTTGAGGACGGCAAGTAAACACTAAACGATATACGGCAAGTAAACACTAAACGATATACTTCTGTGCCTCTGTGGCCACACAATGGAGAATGGCAAAATGTCACTCTGTATCCTTAATTGGATATCTACAAGTTGCACTATTTGACAAAAGTTCAAATGTGTTTTCTACATATGAAGCTGAAAAAATCAATATTTCTAAAACACAGTCCTTGCAACCTTAGTGAATTTTTTTTTTTTTTTAAATGGTGGACGAGTGAGCTACCACTCCGGGGCTGAGAGCAACTTGGGTATGGCCCCTCCCCAAGGGATGTTTTTCACAAGCTAGGGTTCGAACTAGAGACCTCCTACTACCAGAGGGATCCCTGCAGTGTCCGCCCCACTTGCAGCCTAGCATGCTTCCACCCTAAACCCTAAAATGTAGTGGGAAAATATATTTAAAACTCAAAATGATAGTAACACACGCTACAGATCGACCATATCTGCTGATGGGAGCTTTCAAACTGCACCCGCCCTACTGAAGCGTTTAGTGCTGATCTTCTTTATACAAACTATCGTTGTTTACTATAACAACTTATTGCTCCATTAGTAGGAAATCATTTAAAATAACCTGATCATCGCAACAAGCTCTTCATAATCTTCTTTAGAATTTCATTTGCAAACGATTAAGAAAGTAGGAAGCTAGTCATAGCCAAACAACCAAGTAACATGTACATCACTCATATAACTATTACAATGATAGAAACCAATGTATTGCCTGAAGAGTAATACTACAAGAGGATATATAATTCAGTATGATACCTTGTGTTCATGGCAGGGGCTCCTCTGTCTCTAGTTCAAAGCTTATAATGAGTCAAGCTAGACCTCCCATCAAGGCTTTTTTCTCTGTAGTATGCATGATAGTCCCTTAAAGTGGTCTCCCTGTACTTTGGAGGATTGTCTTCTGATAATAACTCCTTAATTGGTCCGTAGAGCTTTATCAATGCCAGCAGTCCTGTGCTGAAAAAACCCGCAACCGATATTCTGGGACCTCTATGGTTTGCCAGTACCCTGTGTTCTACACTCTTGAATTTGTCATTGGATATAAGCTGCAACCTCAAAGGAATACTAGTCAATTTGAAAAACCCAAAGCAGGAAACCAGAATCAAAAATACAGACAAAATGCGTGCTCTGTACAATCATATATAACAGTATTCCCTTTTCTTTCTCTCTCTTTATGCCAACTTACAAATTTCGTTCACCATTTCAATCATCTCCGTACACTGTATCAACAGTCAAATTAAGGCCATATCAACATATCCGCCAACTTAATTGACAAAACATCCATGTAGAAAGAGAGAAGTGAAAAAGTACTACTCAAACAAAGAGAACCAAATTACCGATTTATTTTCCCAGTAACTAAACAAAAATCAATTGTATTATCTATAAATGTAGGTACAAGTTTTAATCAACTTGGTGTGTTGGCATTCCATACAAAACGGGAAAGTATCTTTAGGGTTAATGGGTTTAATATCTTTTGGTTATTTAAAGATATTTTTCTGTGTGCCATATTGGATTATTGATTTCCCAAATATTTTAGGGTTTGGTGTCCTTAATTATATATTTTCTTATTAACACAAAAAGATTTGTTTTTCCTCATAGAAGGTGGATTAGGGTAAATAGCTGTCTTTGGTTGTTTTGGGGCACACGGCAGCTAACCTTATAAGGTGGAAAAACAGACGACATAGAAGGAGCATCTTGAGACGCAAGAATTTTTGGTAGAGTCTTGCATGTTTGCTTGAAGTTGAGTCTTCACAAAGAGTCAAAACACTTGGTCCATGTATAAGTGTTGTTGATCATGTTTTCATGTGTATAAAACTCTCTTGAGATCAGTAGAGAGACTATGAAGAAAGAAGAGCAAGATTTGGTGATCGTTCAAGTGAAAGAGTTCAAGAAGGAAGACAAACTTTGTGGTAGATTTTGTCTAATCATTGTAGCCGAGCTAGTGCTATTCAAGTCTATAAAAGAACATATCCTTCATAATAAGATGATGTAGGACGAGATTTTAGCCAATTTCAACAAAAAATCTCGAAAAGAAAGAAGCGTCTTCACATTAAGAAGAATAATTTGAATATTAGAAATTGGTATTCAAATAGGCTTCTTAATGATGGAATTAATCATAAATTACTCTTTTGGATATATCGGGATTCTCGAGCAAAATCCTGATTGGGATTTCAAGCGTAATATTCTTTAGTATCTAGGATTTTATTTTCGATTTTTATTTAATCAGGTTTAATTAGGTTTCCTAGTTTTAGTCTATAATAAATTGTTCTTTTTGTTTTCTAGTTGCATTAGGTTTATGCTATGTGCCCTATATAAGGCACCTCTTACATTGTAATTTTCATTCAAGTTATCAATAAAAAAACCAAATATTAGAGAAGTTTCTCTATGTTTCTTACGGCTGTGCCCGTAATTGCTAGTGGATTCTAGCTCATCTCATATGGCTTTCGACGCTTGACGGAGCCTCTTACTATCGTGTTCACGCTTCCCGCATCATTTGGTATCAGAGCAGGTATCGCCCGCTTCTTAGCAGATAACAATCCAAGGGAGAAGTTCACTACCACCAACCTCAACGACGCTGGTCATAGAGTATCTATCAAAGAAAGTTTCGTTGAAGAGGAACATGCTGAGGGATTCGCCCTAGGACAACCTCATCAATCCAAAAAAAAAGAGGAAAAAAAGAAGAAACATGGAACATTGGATATTTACAACGCCAGATTACGACGACTTCCGAACTACATGTGTCATCAAAGACAAGATATGCTCTGTAATAATTGACAGTGGTCTATGAGAGAACTTTGTAGCAAACAAAGTTGTGGATTATTTTCAATTACCGACAGTGAAGCTGAGTGATCCATACTGGATTCCATTTGGAGAGGATGAATATGCACAAGTAACAGAGGTTTGTAAAGTTCCTGTCTCTATGGGAAAATTTTATAAAGAAGAGGTTACTTGTCATGTGATTGACATGGACGACAGTAATGTGCTTTTTGGAAGACCATGGCATGAAAGCGTCAAAGGTGGTTATTGCAAAGACAACACATTTTTATTTAGGTGGGAGTCGCACAAAATTAAAATTAAGCCTGGAAGGAAGAACATCAAGAATAACCATCTTGAGGTATGTGAAAAGGAACATGAAGAAGTTACTTTGAAGATTGAAGAGAAACTCACTAAAGACAAGGAAGCTGATTCATTCATCACCTCGATACCCATGTCATGCATGCCTAATTGTGTTCAAGATCAACCCAATGAGGAGTTCAAGTTTCAAGATGTTTATTCTAAACTTGTCTACGGTATTGGATTCATGGTGATACCTTTTAATTTCGAGAATATTGAAGTTGATGGCTTATCATGTTTTATTCCTACTAATGATCGAGCTGCATACAAGAGGAACTCGAGGTTGAGTTCTTTTCAAGTGGAGGAGACTAATGTAGGACGAGATTTTAGCCAATTTCAACAAAAAATCTCGAAAAGAAAGAAGCGTCTTCACATTAAGAAGAATAATTTGAATATTAGAAATTGGTATTCAAATAGGCTTCTTAATGATGGAATTAATCATAAATTACTCTTTTGGATGTATCGGGATTCTCGAGCAAAATCTTGATTGGGATTCCAAGCGTAATATTCTTTAGTATCTAGGATTTTATTTTTGATTTTTATTTAATCAGGTTTAATTAGGTTTCCTAGTTTTAGTCTATAATAAATTGTTCTTTTTGTTTTCTAGTTGCATTAGGTTTATGCTATGTGCCCTATATAAGGCACCTCTTACATTGTAATTTTCATTCAAGTTATCAATAAAAAAACCAAATATTAGAGAAGTTTCTCTATGTTTCTTACGGCTGTGCCCGTAATTGCTAGTGGATTCTAGCTCATCTCATATGGCTTTCGACGCTTGACGGAGCCTCTTACTATCGTGGTCACGCTACCCGCATCATAAGATCATTCTTATTTTGGGCTCTCAAGAGTAAGAGCCCCGCAGTGTTTTTAATCTCATATTTGAGGTTTTCACTACGTAACCAAAATCTGGTGTTCTGTTTATTAATTTTGGTTTCAACTGCCCAGTGAGGATTGCAGGTTTGTTCACACGTGAAAGTGAAATCTCTCAAGTACTTGTTGAGGGGGAGTTTACATACGGTAGAGTAGTTTTGTATAGGAATGTCAAAGGGGGAGATTGTAGGTACAAGTTTTAATCAACTTGGTGTGTTGGCATTCCATACAAAACGGGAAAGTATCTTTAGGGTTAATGGGTTTAATATCTTTTGGTTATTTAAAGATATTTTTCTGTGTGCCATATTGGATTATCGATTTCCCAAATATTTTAGGGTTTGGTGTCCTTAATTATATATTTTCTTATTAACACAAAAAGATTTGTTTTTCCTCGTAGAAGGTGGATTAGGGTAAATAGCTGTCTTTGGTTGTTTTGGGGCATACGGCAGCTAACCTTATAAGGTGGAAAAACAGACGACATAGAAGGAGCATCTTGAGACACAAGAATTTTTGGTAGAGTCTTGCATGTTTGCTTGAAGTTGAGTCTTCACAAAGAGTCAAAACACTTGGTCCATGTATAAGTGTTGTTGATCATGTTTTCATGTGTATAAAACTCTCTTGAGATCAGTAGAGAGACCATGAAGAAAGAAGAGCAAGATTTGGTGATCGTTCAAGTGATGGAGTTCAAGAAGGAAGACAAACTTTGTGGTAGATTTTGTCTAATCATTGTAGCCGAGCTAGTGCTATTCAAGTCTGTAAAAGAACATATCCTTCATAATAAGATTATTCTTATTTTGGGCTCTCAAGAGTAAGATCCCCGCAGTGTTTTTAATCTCATATTTGAGGTTTTCACTGCATGCGTAACCAAAATCTGGTGTTCTGTTTATTAATTTTGGTTTCTGCTGCCCAGTGAGGATTGATCAGTGCACTGCAATCCCCATTTTCCAGAAAAACACATTCTGTCCTTGTATTTTCAATAAAGATAAAAAACAATTGTTCTGATGAAGAACAATGTTAACCACTAGTGAATTATATTTACTTGCCTGTAGAAAATCTCCAATGGTGCAGAAATTGGACCACCGGATTACCAAATCTTGCTGCTGAATGTGGTTTGGTTCTATAAAAGTTGTATTTAAGAGAATTATAGATCAAGGAGAACTATTCTATCCCAAACCAATTGTAAGGTGTTTGTTGTCTTTCTGTAGTTTCAGACAAGTTGTAATTAAGTGAATTATAGATCAAGCCAAACTGTTTTTGTTATCTCAATTTTGCTAATGAATTTGTTGCCTTCTGTAGCTGTGATTGCTCATATTGTTGAATCTTTCTAGAAACAAACCAAACTAACAATAGCAGCTGAGTTTACATTTTGTTGGACAAATAACTTCAGCTTGGTGCTTGAAAGTTTCGTTGCATTTTCAACACAAAAGAAATGTTCGCCAAACACAGAATGGATTTCACTGCGGTGATGCTTGTTTGTTTCCAAGTTCAAAGCTCAAAATGAGACAAGGCAGAGGTACCATCGAGGCCTTTTTGATTGAAGTAGGCAAAATAGTCCCTAACAGTAGTCTCCCTGTACTTCGGAGGATTGTCTTCTGATAGTAACTCCTTGATGGGTCCATAGAGTTTTGTTAATGGCAGCAATCCTGTGCAAAAAAAGCTTGCAACCGATACTCTTGGACCTCTAAGGTTTGCCAGCACCCTGTGTTCTACACTCTTGAATCTGTCATTAGATATAAGCTGAAACCACCAAAAGAATTGTATTCAGTATAGTAAACAGAAAATAGGTAACTGAATCAAATTAAGAATTTGAAAAACTTCAACAAGCGCATGCTAGATATACTCATAGCCTAATAGGCAATAACTAAGAATGTACATATACATGTGGAATCATAAGGTACTTTTCCAAGTTATGGCCTATATTTAGTCAATGTAGTTTGAGGTATCTTTCTACTCTTTGGGTCTGTAGTTTACAAATTTATCATATGGATTCCTGTAATTACTTAACAGTTGCAATTAAGGTCAAATCAGGATTTTTGCCAAATCAATTCTGGGAAGGACTATTTCGGTCACAGTATGCTGAACTACAGCACTAGGGTATCCAAGACCGAAAAAGCCTTTCGCGTGCATGCCATTTGACAAAAATCCAAATCAGTCTGGCCTTAATGAAACCGTTAGCTGATAACAGTTGGCAGAATTGAAACAACATAATCAAACATTTCTCTATAATTAAAGAAAAAGCTCAATCTATAACCTGAAAAAGATTAAGAAGAATGATGCCTATACTTGCCTGCAGAAGATCTCCAATGTTAACCACAAGAGCACCGGGCACGGGCGGTACATCAAACCACTTGTTCTGGTGAAGGACTTGAAGACCACCAATATGGTCTTGCAGAAGAACAGTAAGGAAGGCATTATCAGCATGTTTGGTTGCGCCTAGAGTTAGTTCTGGCTGTGGACAAGGGGGATAGTAATGGCCTGCTAACAGATGCCCCTCAGTACAATCTATGTCATTCAAGTGACTTGGCTTCAACCCAAGAGCTTCAGACAACAAGTCAAACAATAGCTTCCCCAACCTCATTACTTGGTCCGAGTACTCAACAAGTATGTCTCTACAAGATGGAAACACAGAAAAGCGCATGAAAACATATGTTCTTGATTTCTATGGTTGTTCTTGACAGAAAATCAAAAACAGTGTAGTATAAAATATGGGAAAACACTACTGTCATAAAGTTACTAATTACAGGATAAAATATATATGAAGAGCTTCCTTGTCACATACCTGCATACTTCTGGCAAGTCTTCTCGCTTAGTAGGGGTTGGAGCCATGTAACACGAAAAAGTATCTCTCCAATTAGTCGCCGGTGCACTATACAGATCAAAGTTGCTATTGAAGAGCACAGGATTCCTGAAGTGATCGCGACCATAAAGCTGTTTCTTCACCTCAGTGTCCTGCTCAAAAAACCGACGGACCCCATTTTTTATCTCTTCAAGAACATCAACAGGTATTCCATGGTTGACTATCTGAAAGAAGCCCCAGGTCTCTGATGCGTCTCCAACTTTTGCAACAATCTCCTTTTGTTTAGTTGAATCCGAAAGGCCTTCAAAATCAATGACTGGAATGCTATATTGGGTTTCTTCTGGATCACTTAAATCATGGATGGAGTACTTATCTGGTGGATGATGAAAAATTCGAGGAATCTCAGTTACTCCAGCATCAACAAGGCCTTTAACACCTTCCTTTGTGTCATCAAAAGCTTTCAGTTCACTTTTTCTGTCATAATTGGTTTGAACCTCATTTCTATTGGTAGCTACCATCTTGGTTTGTGGCAAAGTAAGCTTAGTGAACCAGACAAGATATTGATATTCTGATCTAATTGTATGCAACTGAGCAGAGAAGATCATTAATTTTATAATGATTGAAGAGGTTGCAAGTTGACTCTGTGGCGGCCAAAGAATAATACCGTCAACAATTCAGTCTTTGACCTTCATTGGCAATCAATTGGAGAAATTTACCGGCACTCCTTTTTGTCATCAAAAGCTTTGGTTGCAACCTTATTTGGTCTGTGTAGTTGGAATTAGTTCAGACCAGAATTGAATATAAGAGAGCAGAGAAGATCATTTATAATGAAAGAACTCGTAACGGAGAAATTTATGAACAAGAAATGCGCGCTAGTATCCTTCCTTTTTCATCGGTTAACCTTCTTCGTTCAAATGGATGCAAGATTTATTTTTATTTTTGTGGCGGCCAAAAGATAGTGGCAGAATGTATATTCAACATAACTTAACTTTCTAATACACCAGCCACATTTGAAGCTGAAACAAAATAATTGTGATAATGTGAATATTTGGATAGGTTATTTGGATAGGTTTCATTTGCATCTCTGTGTAACAATGAAATATTTGCCAAATATAGGCATAGGAATATATAGTGTGGCACTGTATATTCAATGTAGTAATTAATACTCCTGTGTTTCCAAGTTCAAATCTAAAAATGAGACAATGCAGAGCTACCATCGACATCGAGGCCGTTCTGGCTGCGGTACACAAAGTAGTTCCTCACAGTAGTCTCCTTGTACTTTGGAGGATTGTCTTCTGACAATAATTGCTTGATCAATCCTTAAAGCTTTGTAGATGGCAGCATTCCTGTGCTGAAAAAAGATCATAACCGATACTCTTGGACCCCTTCGGTTTGCCTGTACCATGTGTTCTACACTTTTGAATCTATCATTTTATATAAGCTGAAAACCCCAAAAGAATTCTATCCATGGCGCCAGTATAGTAAACAGACTAGGAAAATCAACTTAATGTTGAAGGAATATCGATTTAGTGTGCCTTATCAAACTAGGAGTAGCAATAGGAGAGAAGGTTCTAGATTTCCCAATCCTACACGGATTGGTATTCCTTGTAACATTAGAACTAGCACTTTGTAATCCCTATATATAGGGCTCCTATTCTCAATAATAATACACATCTCTCTCTACAATTCTCTCTCGAATCTATTATACTTAAACACGTTATCAGCACGAGCCCTAACCTTGAGAATCAAAAATCCAAAACCAGAAAATTCTTCAACATCACCTTTTCACAATTGCACCTAGCCCGTGCTAGACTAGCCGCTGCTGCCCACCTGCGCGCCCCTGCGCTGCACGCTGCCCCTGAAGCCCTTACGCACCCGTGTGCCGCCTACTGCCCCTGCAGCATCGCCGCACACCTGCTGCCCCTGCTGCACAGCAGGACGCTAGTTACTGTGCAGATCAGTCTGATTGCAAGCCCCGAAACGTCTTGATAGGGACCTCATATCAAAATGCTTCCTTCATCAAAGTTGTTCGTCTCTATCTCTACTATCTGACCTCCGAATTTCAGCCTTATCGGAGTTGTTTTGAGACCTGTACACCAATCGAAGTGAAAGATGTTCAGAGGCAGATCTGCTCCGAATTTCAACAAAAAAAAAAATCCTTGAAAACCGCTGCTGCCACCTTCAAGCATCACTGCAGCAGCTCCTAGCCCACGCTAGCCTCATCTGCGTGCCTGCCCCTGCAGCGCCTACGCGCCCCTGCGCACGCATCTGTCGGCCAGCTCCTCGGCTTACCTCGGCCAGACCTGTATCGGCCACACAGCAGGGATTGAAAGATAGTTTGCAATCCCCGACCCAGGATCGATAGCACGCCTGCAATCCTACACGCCTGCATCAACACACGCGTGTATTGAGAATTTCAAATTCTGAAATTCATGAGTAAGTATTCAAGAGTAAGTTTTGAAATTTAAATATTTCTTCTTTTTCTCGGGGACTTAAAAACCTCCCTTCTTCTTCATCCCACCTTTCATAGAACGTGGGTTCGATTCAAAGCGGAATCGTGGGGATTCACGCTACATACGAACTAAGAGCGTTCGTAATCTTCGGACTAAGAGCGTCCGTGAGCATCGATTTTTACGAACTAAGAGTGTTCGTAGGCTACGGACTAAGAGCGTTCGTAAGCATAAAAATCTGACCATATAAGCGTCATTGGTTTCAATCCATATCCAAAAATTTGGAAACTATCAACAAAGACAGTGGTTATAACTCTTTCTCACTAGGCGTACTCAAGAGTAATTGTGATGTCTAGGCAAGGTTTGAACTGAGAGAATGGTTTTAAAAGTGAGCAACGCTCCACCAAAATCTCGCCTTACCATACCTGGTCACAACCAAATTGGAATTACCAAACGGATTGAGTAACTACTACTTGTCTAAGCTTGATTACCCTTTTTGGATTAAATTTAGAAACTTTGACGTAATCATTGGCTTTCATTGAAATAAAGTGTCGATTTTGATTCGAACTTTATTAATTTCAAGTATGTTTCCCGGAGAGCTAGAATGCCTCGTGGATAGTGCTACTACGCACACCATACTTCGAAATAGGCAGTTATTTCTTGAGATGACGCCTACTCAATCTTCTGTGACTACGATGGCTGGATAATCTCAATTGATTCATGGTCGAGGACCAGCCCAATTTATATTGCCAAATGGCACAATTTTAAATGTCACCGAAGCTCTTTATGCTCCTAGGGCAGGAAGAACCCTATTGAGTTTCAAAGATATAAGAGCCAATGGTTTTCATGTGGAAACACATTGTGAGAATGGACAAGAGTTCCTTTGCATCACCTCTAATGACTACGGACATAAACGAGTCTTAGAGAAACTTATGTGTCGCTCTAGTGGGTTGTATGCAACCACTATTCGAGTCATTGAATCCAACCATGTCATGAGAGATGATTTATGGGATTCCGACATATATAGGCTTTGGCACGACCGTTTGGGACACCCAGGTCGTGACATGATGATCCGTATATTAAAGACTTCACACGGACATCCCTTTTTCAGAACGAAAAGAAGTAAAACTCGGTTTTTGGACACCGAATGAGCCCCTGCGCCTCACGGCGCCGTTCACCCCCAAATCCGGCCATCCTTGACCGGCGCCGCCTTCCCCCTGCGGCCTCAGGGTGGCATTGACGCCACCAAGGCTCATTTGTCTCCAACTTTTACTTCTAAAGTCACTTGTGATTTTGTGGCTCAACCAAAATCCTCATTGGTTGTTTCTAAAGCCCATCATTCTTTCTGCAAAGCCTGCTCTTTAGCAAAGTTAGGATCGAGACCATCCTATGCAAAGGACACCAAAGAAAATATACCATTCTTGCAAAGAATCCAAGGTGATATTTGTGGACCTATTCAACCATCATGCGGACCATTTCGATATTTTATGGTATTGGTTGATGCATCGACACGCTGGTCACATGTCATGCTATTGTCCACAAGGAACGCTGCATTTGCTAAACTCCTAGCACAAATAATTAAGTTAAGGGCTCACCACCCTGATCATCCTATTAAGTCTATAAGATTAGACAATGCTGGAGAGTTTACATCAAAGACTTTTGATGATTATTGCATGTCCATTGGGATTGATGTTGAACATCATGTTCCTCATGTTCACACCCAAAATGGTCTCGCAGAAGCCGCCATTAAACGACTACAAATGGTCGCTAGGGCATTGGTAATGCGCACCAATCTCCCTATTTCTGCTTGGGGCTATGCAATATTGCATGCAACTGTGCTTATTCGTCTGAGGCCCACTGCCACTCAACCCTTCTCTGCGTCCCAGATGGTTACTGGGTATGAGCCTGATGTCTCACACTTACGCATATTTGGGTGTGCAGTT
The DNA here is from genome assembly GCF_958449725.1 of Rosa rugosa. Classification (NCBI taxonomy): domain Eukaryota; kingdom Viridiplantae; phylum Streptophyta; class Magnoliopsida; order Rosales; family Rosaceae; genus Rosa; species Rosa rugosa. The sequence goes on from NC_084824.1 coordinate 50,934,102, forward strand.
TATGTGCCAATTGCGCTGCCACAGCGCACCAAAATGGGTCCTCAACGACGATTAGGCATTTATGTTGGATATGATTCTCCAACGATTATCCGCTACATAGAACCCTTGACAGGCGATCTCTTTACCGCTAGATTCGCGGATTGTCACTTTGATGAGACAGTCTTCCCGTCGTTAGGGGGAGATAAGAACATCAATGTTCAACAGGAATGACAGGAATTGTCGTGGTCTGTCCCCACTCTGTCTCATCTTGATCCCCGAACCGCACAGTCCGAAATTGAAGTGCGGAGAATTCTCGATCTTCAGAACGTAGCAGAATCGATGCCTGATGAGTTTTCTGATATCGCTAAAGTGACGAGATCACACATACCTGCTGCAAACGTGCCTGCAAGGATTGAAGTCCCTAAAAGTAGAGGACATGACGCCAACTCAAGAATGCATGAGCATGGCGCCAACGTCCCATCTCTCAATGATGGTGACGCTATGGCTAGGCCCACGGCTCCTGCCAGGAAGCGCGGGAGGCCCATAGGTTCGATGGATTCTCGCCCAAGAAAGAAAGCGAGTTTGGCACAGAATAATCCATTAATCATCGATGTGAATAATCCATCTCATGAGAATATTCCGGATTATGGTTATGTCCAAGAGACATCATTGGGGGACGCTCCAATGTCAGAACCAACTCCAGAGAAAAGAGAGATCTCCATAAATTACACTAGTGTACATGAGATGATGGATAGAAATTCTATGGCGATTGATGATGCATTTGCATATCATATTGCAAAAGGAATTATAGAATATGATGATATCGAACCTCGCTCTGTTGAAGAATGTCAACGAAGAGCAGATTGGCCTAAATGGAAAGATGCGATCCAGGTTGAATTGGATTCATTAACAAAGAGACAGGTATTTGGGCCTGTAACGCAGACACCCCCAAGTGTAAAGCCTGTTGGCCATAAATGGGTATTTGTTAGAAAGCGTAATGAGAAAAATGAGGTGGTAAGATATAAAGCCCGCCTTGTGGCGCAAGGTTTCTCACAACGCCTTGGAATCGACTACGAGGAGACATATTCTCCCGTAATGGACGTTATAACGTTCCGCTACCTTGTCAGTTTGGTAGTTTCCGAAAAACTTGACATGCAGCTTATGGATGTGGTTACAGCATATCTCTATGGGGATCTAGATTCAGAGATATATATGAAGGTTCCAGATGGACTTCAATTACCCAAATCAAGTGGCTCTAAACCACGGAGCGCGTTTTCAATAAGATTAAAACGCTCACTATATGGATTAAAACAATCCGGACGGATGTGGTATAACCGTCTAAGTGACTACTTGATTGGGAAGGGATATATTAACAACGAAATATGCCATGAGTGTTCATTAAAAGAACAAGTTCCGGATTTGCAATCGTAGCAGTTTATGTCGATGACATGAACCTAATTGGAACTCTAGATGAGTTGAAGGAAACTGCTAAATACTTGAAATCCGAATTTGAGATGAAAGATCTTGGGAAAACACGGTTTTGTCTCGGTTTAGAACTCGAGCACCGTAGTGATGGGATTTTGATCCATCAGTCTGCATATACTCAGAAGGTCCTAAGGCGCTTTAATGAAGATAAAGCGAAGCCTGCGAGTACTCCCATGATCGGCCGTAGTCTTGAGCCCGGAAAAGATCCATTTCGTCCAAGGGATGAGGACGAAGAACCATTAGAGGCCGAAGTGCCCTATTTGAGTGCAATAGGCGCATTATTGTACTTAGCTCAATGCACAAGACCGGATATCTCATTCGCAGTGAACTTGTTAGCTCGACATAGCTCTGCGCCAACACGCCGTCATTGGATTGGTGTAAAGACCATCTTTCGATACCTAAGAGGTACGATTGATATGGGCCTATTCTATCCCTACAGAGAGAAAAGGAATGACGGAAAGTTGGGATCGGACCCCAAAAGGCAAAACGCCCCCGTCCATGGAATGGCCGCCGGCCATGTTGCCGCCGCCGCTCATGGTGGCCGGCGTCCTCCTATCTCCCTCCATCAAAACGACAATGATGTCTTGATGGGTTTTGCTGATGCATGGTACCTCTCTGACCCTCACAACGGTCGCTCCCAAACTGGTTATGTCTTTACCATGGGAAGCACTCACTACTAGAATTTACCCAATGAGTGACAAACCACTTTTGTCACCTATTTTGAAAATTTCGTCACCCAAAGGTATGGGTGACAAAAAAAGTTCGTCACCAATTTCGTCACCTATAGTGCGTGACTGATTCCATTAGGTGACGAAATGTTAAGTTCGTCACTAAAATGAGTGTGGGTGACAAAATAATTTTGTCACTCAATCTCTGATATTTCGTGACCCATTCTTTTTCAAATCTTATCCTTTTTTTATTTTGCTCCCAATTTTTTTTTTGCCGCCAAATTTGATTTTATTGGTGACGAAAATAGTTTGTCACCATTTTTGAATCATTTTTAAATTTTGGTGCCAAAGAGTGCAATCATATTGGTGAAAATTAATTTTGTGTCTAATTATAAAATATTAATTTTTAATTTTGAGAATGGGTGACATGCAGACTTTTTTCTCCAATATATAGCATATATGAAAATTAATTTTAAATTAATAAGTATAATTATCAACACTTCACGTCTTCACCACAACAAGTAATAGGTAAATAATTAAGTAGCATAAATATATGTTAACATGCTTATCAGCCAATACTGTACAAAGTAACTTGAAAAGTTACATATTAGGTGTTGGATGCATTTGAAATTTCAAGGCATCATTTTTACATTCAAATTGTGTCATGGCTTCATTTGTACATCCAAAATATAACTTGCAAAAAACTAATAAGAATATCAACAACTAAAGCACATCCAAATCCTCATCACCCTCCTCACCACCCTCTTCTTCCACATTAGGCGTAGGAGATTGTTTCTCACCCTCAAGAGAAGCAAGTCGCTCTTCCAATAGAACAATGTACCTCATAAGTTGAGCATTTGTTGGGTTAGACGTGGATGCAGAAATTGAAGAACAAATTGTGTCCTTTTTAAGACCCTATTTCACAATACAACGAGTAGGGATGGCAGAACAATCTCGAATGTAACTTAAGAATTCAATCTGAAACAAAAATAAAATGTTAAAAACACGAACATATAACAAACATGTAACATACCTTGGAATTGTGACTAAGTTCTTCCAGATTTGACAATTGGTAACTTCCCCTTCTAGCTAATGGAAAGCCAAATCGAGTGATTCAAGAACTGTAATGAAATGGGGGGAAAATAGATTTACTACACATTGTTGATGGACAATGCATTCAATAAAAACTAAATGCAACTACAGACATGCATAATACAAGCTGCATATATTATGTACCTAGAACTTCACAAGAAAAATCAACTCAGTACTATAAAGTGCCATATAACTATATGTTCAAAGCTAATGTCTAACTCAATTCTAACACTCCAACCGAAGCATACACTCAAGGGAATGAATCAAAAGATCGAGGTCCTACCCGATAAGGAAGAAGAGCTAAAAGAGCAGCCCAGATATCATATTTACCCCTACAAGACAAACAGGTGTGTTAGCAAAGCTATGCATATATAGTTAAGCTCAAAAAGGTAACAGACTAAAAAAGAAAAACAAAAGAAACATGTTATTAACAGTAGAAATAGCAAAGACGAGACGCAATTGACACTTTAAGTAATGAAACTTGGTGGATTTGGAAAAACAAATAGATAGAGCTGAACACTCAGTTTGACACTTTATCCTTTTGAAGTGGGGGTTCTCCTTGAACCTCTATAACAGCAAGGTCATTTGCAACTTGGCCATGGTAATCAAAGTTGACTCTTAACTCTGGCTATTCTCTTATGGTCCCCTCCTGACAACTAACATTTTACCTTTCTCATCATAATTGACCTCATTCCCCTAACGAAAGAGCAATTATCAATCATAACCAATCAACGAAGAATAACCCAACATTTCCAATTGATGGAGAAAATAACAAGAAGAAGCTTAATCAACCTGTAAAAGAAAATAGTGAGGTACTGAAACCATCAAACAAATTGAAGAGCGGGAGAGAACCAAAGCCATACCTCAGAGAGAGCAGAAACATACTAAACCACATATGAAGTCTCCCAAAGGCAACCTAGATGAAAATTGGCACACAGTAAAGCACAAAGCAAAGGAACAGGATGAAGAAAAAATGCTTAAAGTTTTCTCCTTTCAGCCCACTTTCAGACTATGAAACATACTACAATCTTTATAATTAATTATTTCACATTAGCCAATATACAAACAACCATTAAAGATGAAAACTATGATCAATTTCTTCCGAACTAAACCAACAATTGCAGAACATTACTACCCTTAACAACGCCCATTGGCTTAGTTCAGTCAAGTTCTACATTACCATAAAAAAGTCTAAATGTGATTAGATTTTTAGTATCTATGCTAGAAACAACAACAGTAAAAAGCTCCAGATTTTCACTTCCTTTTATCTCCCTAATAGAGAAGAAAAAAGTATCCAACAGTAATAAGAATTAACCATATACAAAGAGCTCCAGATAATGAAAACTTTTTGAATTAATACCTTTCCTTAAATTGAGATTGAAAGCCCTCTTCAGCCTCCTCTGCAGGTAAGAACCAAAATCAAACCCCTAGATCTCTTTTACTGAAAGAACCCAGAAAAACCCAACTTGGAAATGAGGCTGTTTCCACACACCCAAATCAACCCCATTACCAAAATCTCCAAAAGGAAAACATAGATTAGCAAGCATATATACAGCAACAACCTTATAAACTACCAGTAGTTACCTCACAAAAACAACAACAAAAATCTGTGACTAGATCAATTTCAGAAACAAAAGAACAAAACTGAAATAACTTTATGAAGGCTAGCTTACCTTATCCATGAGAAGAACTGAAGAAGGTAGCATTAGCAAGCAAGAGAGAACAAGATTGATTTCTCAATACCAATGCTAGCTTTTGCGGACAATAGTACCCTTGAAATTAAGGAAAATTGAATACCCATTAACACATTTAAAGAAAATTTCAAATATAGCTCAAGGAAAATCTGGAAATTAAAAGAAAGGGATAATACAAGCAGTGCAAGAGAGAAATTGAAATTGAGATTTAGAGCTTATGGGTTTTGATTGTGAAGTTTCTAACCTGAAATCGGTCAGATCCACCCCTGCAACACTTTCCGTCAATCTAGTTCGGAACTACTAAACCCGACCAAGAATTGGTCAGATCCATTCATATCATAGATCGAAAACTTCTCTCTCCTGCGCCAAAGATCTTTCATCTTCCTGAAAAAAGCCTCCTTATTAAGCGATTTCGTTGTGAGGACCTTCCCTACCAGAAAGTGTCGAACACTATTTCTGCCGCCCAGACAGGACTCGTCGCATGGCCCGGCCAGCCATATTCTCCAAGTTACACAACTGAGTTCCATAAACTTTTGCACTTTCGAAACCGTAACTTCTCTCACGCGAGAGAGAAGGGATTTTGATCTCTGGGTCTCAGTGTTCTAATTAACTTTTTCTTTTCTTTTCTTTTTATGTGCGGGTAGAGATGGAAAATGCAATTTACTCTTTTTTTATTCAAGCCCAGTGTTTTGGCTGGTCCGAATGGCGGTAAATTTCCCTCCCAGACAGCCAGACCCTAAAATTTTATGCCAAAAAGCTTTTGGATCTTTTTAGCTTTCCCGCATTTTGTTGAGGCTTTTAGTAGACTGACGATAGGTCCTTAAATAAAAAATTTAAAAAAAAAAAACCTGATTAGTGTCAAAAAATTTCGACACTAACTACAACCCCTCCGTCACAATAAATGGGGAAGATTGTTGGTTTCAAGGACAAAAGTATGGGTGACGAAATTAGAAATTTTGTGACCTATTCTAACAATAGGTCACAATTTTAAGGTTTGTCACCTATAATTTTGTGACTAAAAGGGTAAATTCTAGTAGTGACTGCGATATCTTGGAGGTCTACCAAACAGACCCTTGTTGCTACTTCCTCGAATCATGCAGAGATTATTGCTCTACATGAAGTCGTTCGTGAATGTATATGGCTAAGGTCTGTGATTCGACATATTCAAGGAAGTTGTGGTTTGAAGTCTACCACAGATGAACCTACATGCATTTATGAGGATAATGCAGCTTGTATTGAACAAATGAAGTTAGGTTTCATCAAAGGCGACAACACCAAGCATATATCGCCTAAGTTCTTTTATAATCAGCAACAACAATCACTTCTAAAGATTGAAGTGAATCAAATTCGATCAGAGGATAATGTAGCGGACTTATTCACTAAGTCGTTACCTAAATCCACCTTCGAGAAACATGTGAAGAGCATCGGATTGAGAAAGTTATCCGAACTCCCACGATTGTAGCAATCAGGGGGAGATATCGACATCAGGGGGAGTTATGATGTCTGCATGTTCGATCTCGAAGAGTGAAGGACGTGTTGTGCTCTTTTTGTCCTTCGACCAGGGTTATTTTTATCCCACAGAGTTTTTGTTACCTGGCAAGGTTTTTAACGAGGCAACGGATGAAGCGTCACCACCAAGTTTGAAGCGGCACAAGGGGGAGTGTTGAAGGAATATCGATTTAGTGTGCCTTATCAAACTAGGAGTAGCAATAGGAGAGAAGGTTCTAGATTTTCCAATCCTACACGGATTGGTATTCCTTGTAACATTAGAACTAGTACTTTGTAATCCCTATATATAGGGCTCCTATTCTCAATAATAACACACATCTCTCTCTACAATTCTCTCTCGAATCTATTTTACTTAAACAATTTTTTATTTATTTAACGGAACAAAATCACTATCTTGATCCCCGTAGTTTGAGTTATTTTTCACTTTTATCTTTGTTAATTCAGTATCGTCAGTCTTATTTTTAGAGTTAAATCAACAGTTGCAACTACAGCCAATCATAATTGTGACTGTTGATATACTATAATGATATGACAGAGAAACTCGAAATGGTCAAGTACACAATGAACAAAATTTGTAAGTTGCAATTAAAAATAAAATAAAATGGAGAATACAGTTATACTATGATTGCACAGAGCGCACATGTCTATTTTATGCTACTGATGTGTATAGGATCTTATGTTTAGGATATGTTTCATTCTTGATTCAATCTAGTTTTCTGTATTGGAATTTCATGTTGAATAGAATTCTTTTGAAGTTGCAGCTTCTATCAAATGACAGATTCAAGAGTGTAGAGCACAGGGTACTGGCAAACCTTAAAGGTCCAAGAGTATCAGTTGCGAGCTTTTTCAGCACAGGAATGCTGCCATTGACCAAGCTCTATGGACCCATCAAGGAGTTATTATCAGAAGATAATCCTCCAAAGTACAGGCTAGGGAGACCACTGTGAGGGACTTTAATGTCTACTACAAAGAAAAAGGCCTTGATGGGAAGTCTGCCTTGTCTCATTTTAAGCTTTGAACTTGGAGAAGAGGAACCCTGCCAAGAACACTAGGTGTGCCACTAAATTATACACTTATAGCAGTACTCATACATCGGTTGCTTTGATTGTAATAGTTATAAGTGGTGTACTTGTTTTTTTTTTTTTTTTGGTTACAATAAGTGGTGTACTTGTTACTAATGTGTTTGGCTATGATTTCCCTGTCCTCAAACTCATGTGCAAATGACATGCATTCTAAGGAAGACATTGAAGAGCTTGTTGAGATGACCGGGTTATTTAGAGTAATATGCTGAAGATCGAGCTGCTGTTGGAGTGTTTGGCTACTATGATCTCTATGTGGAGTAATAACTTTTTATATATCTGTTTGTATATATTGCTGCTAATAATCACTGTAACTCTATGTTGTTATTTATAAATACCATGTTCAGAATTAATGGCCAACTACCACTTGATCAGTTGATCAACTAATTAGGGTCAAAGATTGGCTTTTCGGCAATAATAGGTTTGGCCACCACAGAAATTAATACTATGGTGTCAACTTGCAATTTCTCTGCAACTCCAGTCATTTTAAAATGATATTCTCAGCTCACATCAAACACTATCAGGTTTGAATCATGACTTTGCCTCAGACCAAGATGGTAGCTACCAACAGAAATGTGGTTCCAACAAACTATGACAGAACAAGTGAACTAAAAGCTTTTGATGACACAAAGGAAGGTGTTAAAGGCCTTGTTGATGCTGGCATAACTGAGATCCCTCGAATTTTTGATCATCCACCTGATGACTCCTCCATTAACAATATATACCTCTGATTCAGAGGAAGCTCGGTTTACCATTCCAGTCATAAACCTCTAAGGTCACCTAGATCCAACTAAACAAAAGGAGATTGTTGCAGAAGATGGAATAGCATCAGAGACTTGGGCTTCTTTCAAATAGTCAATCATGGAATACCTATTGATGTTCTTGAGGAGATAAAAAATGGGGTATGTCGGTTTTATGAGCAGGACACTGAGGTGAAGAAACAACCTTATAGTCGTGATCGATCACTTCAGTAGTCCTGTGCTCTACAATAGCAACTCCAATGTCTATAGTGCACCGGCCTCTAATTGGAGGGATACTTTTATGTAGTATATGGCTCCTAATCCTACTGAGCGAGAAGACTTGACAGGAGTATGCAGGATGTAATGAGGATACTCTTCACATATACTGTATGCCATAATTGGTCTTCACATTTATTGTATGCCATAATTAGTTCTTGCATCCTATGACATTTCTTTACGTAATATATAGACTCTATACCTCGAACAAGAATGCTTACAAATGAATGTGGTGTAATAGGGTAGTTTTTTAGCTTCACAAGCAGTAGTGTCTTGCATGGAAAAAGCTTGCCAATTTCGTCAGGGACAACCATTTGTTGCACTTGCACTCCACAAAATCTTGGTTCTGTCTGGAACCACTGTGTTCTTGAAACCGTTTCAGTCATGAATTATAGGGTGACCAATGGTTTCTGTATGCATGTAAATTAGACATAAATCTGCTTCCACTCCGACACCATGTTAAACGGGGACAAGCGTTGCCCCGTGACCCACTATTGTACGGATAATGTTCCAACTTAACAATCCGATAATGTTCCAACTTAACAACCCGTTAGACATTGAGTTTTAATCACAAAAGGCCTTGGTATAATTGGGTGTGTGACCATCTACTTACAAGTTATATTATCTTTTGTCTCTTTTTTAATGTGAGATTTTTCCTCTCCAACAGTCACTTGTAGATAAGATTGGAGAGTGACTTTTTGGCATCCTCCTTTGTGGCCACAGAAGCTCGTACACTTCTGGTATTAATCTTATTTGTCCAGTCCAAGTCTAAGATGCCTTAAGCTTTACCTTAGCACAGACCAAGATGGTAGCTACCAACAGAAATGAGGTTCCAACCAACTATGACAGAAAACATGAACTAAAAGCTTTTGATGATACAAAGGAAGGTGTTAAAGGCCTTGTTGATGCTGGCATAACCGAGATTCCTCGAATTTTTTATCATCCACCTGATGAATATTCCATTGACAATACCTCTGATGCAGAAGAAGTCCGGTTTAGCATTCCAGTCATAGACCTCGAAGGCCTCTTCGATCCAACTAAAGGAAAGGAGATTGTTGCAGCAGTTGGAGAAGCATCAGCGACTTGGGGCTTCTTTCAAATTTCCAATCATGGAATACCTTTTGATGTGCTGGAGGAGATTAAGGATGGGGTACGTGGGTTTTATGAGCAGGATACTGAAATGAAGAAACAGTTTTATACTCGTGATCACTCCAGTGGTCCAGTCGTCTACAACAGCAACTTTGATCTGTATAGTGCACCGGTAACTAATTGGAGGGATAGTTTTTTGTGTTATATGGCTCCTACTCCTCCTAAGACAGAAGACTTGCCAGAAGTATGCAGGTACTTGCATAAGTGTTCAACTCTTTTATCTATGTGCTATACTTGGTAAGTATATGACTGTGTTTAGTTAATTCATGAATTAGATGGTATAATTATGTTTTGACGTACATTTCCGTTTTGGTAGCTAAGAGGGAAGTTATTCATGCATCATTTAAGTACTTGTAAGAACTATACAGATGGGTAGGCAGCATCACATAACAAGCTAGTCTTTGCTAGTACTTGGCCTGTGTCAGAACTGGCCCAGTTGCTTATGATATTGGAGGGGTTTAGGGTAGAATGCCACGGAGATGAAGAATCATATATCAAATAAGAGAGAGGGATCTCTTGGTTTCATCTATGAATGAGTAAGCAACCTTACTATAGGCTAGTTGGTTGTCTTGAATTACAAAAATCCTGTCCCTGGCACTAGGTTGTATTGAAGAAACCACCATTCTGCATAAACCAACCTTGTATTGCACAAGTTTGAAGCCATTTACAATTCGATATACATTCATATAGAAAAAGGAATTGGTCCATAGAAAAATAAAATTGCAGATATGTTATACTGTAATAGTAATAAACGTGTGTATACCTTAAACACACATATGATAAACTTTTGTTTTAGGAGAAACAAGATGGTATATATGACTGCCTCATATGCTAGGTTTTGTGGGTTTCCAATTTGCAGAGAAATCCTTATTGAATACTCAAAGCAAGTAATGAAGTTGGGGAAGCTGTTGTTTGAGTTGTTGTCCGAGGCTCTTGGGCTAAATCCAAGTCACTTGAATGACATAGATTGCAGTGAGGGGCTTCTGGTTTTAGGGCATTACTATCCTGCTTGTCCACAACCAGAGTTAACAATAGGCACAAGCAAGCATGCAGATAATAGCTTCATGACTGTCCTTCTGCAAGACAATATTGGTGGTCTTCAAGTCCTTCACCAGAACAAATGGATTGATGTACCCCATGTACCGGGTGCTTTAGTGGTTAACATTGGAGATCTTGTACAGGCAAGTTTAAGCATCATTGCTTTTATCTTTCTAAATAACACAATCGAGTTGAAATGGTGAAGTCAAGTTAAACAATGAACATATTTCTGAGTTGCAATAATTAAGAAAGAAAATACCGTTATACTATGATTTCACAGATCATGCATGTCTATTCTAGTTAGCTGGTCTAGGACGTTATGTTTAGGATATGTCTCAGTACTTATTTCAGTCTAGTTTCCTGTTGGGATTTTCATGTTGATTGAATAGAGATCTTTTGAGGTTGCAGCTTATATCAAATGATAGATTCAAGAGTGTAGAGCACAGGGTACTGGCAAACCATAGAGGTCCTAGGGTATCAGTTGCAAGCTTTTTCAGCACAGGAATGCTGCCATTGACAAAGCTCTACGGACCAATCAAGGAGTTATTATCAGAAGACTATCCTCCAAAGTACAGGGAGACTACTGTTAGGGACTATATTGCCTACTTCGATGAGAAAGGCCTTGATGGTACCTCTGCTTTGGCTCACTTTAAGCTTTGAACTTGGAGAAGGAGGAGCTTAATTGCCTTGCCATGAACACTAGGTGTGCTACTAAATTATACACTTACAGCAGTACTCTTTAGGCATACATTATTTGCTTTAATTGTAATAGTTATGAGTGATATACTTGTTAATGTGCAAATGACATTCTAAAAAAGATAATGAAGACCTTGTTGAGATGACCAGGTTATTTAGAGTAATATGATGAAGAGCTTCTGTTGGAGAGTTTGGCTGCTATGATTTACTATGTGGAAATGAGGTTCCAACAAAGTATCACAGAACAAATGAACTAAAAGCTTTTAATGACACAAAGGAAGGTGTTTAAGGCCTTTTCGATGCTGGCATTAGCGAGATTCCTCGAATTTTTTGTCATCCACATGATGAGTACTCCATTAAACAATTACCTCTTATTCAGAGGAAGACTGGTTTACCATTCCAGTCATAGACCTCAAAGTTCTCCTAGATCCAACTAAGCGAAAGGAGAATGTTGCACGTCTCGGAGAAACATCAGAGACTTGTGGTTGACATACGAGTTCTTCTGCAGGAAAATATTAGCATCTTGTTCTGTATCTTTTGTAGGTTATAGATTGAACTGTTTCTTCAATTAGAGAGAAACTACATTGTTTAAATGTTTGATCATATACATTTTAAGCTATTCACTTGCCTATTAGTCTCTCTAGAATGTTAAGTGCTTTAAACTTTTAGGGTTATTATCACAAATGGTACCTGAACTATACCTCAATCTTATCGATGGTACCTGAACTTCAATTTTGATCACAACCAGTACCCGAACTTTTTGATTTCATTTTAAATGGTACCTAAGGCCACCTTCAGTCACTATTCCGGCAAAAAAAGCCAAATCTAAAATTAAAAAAAATTTAAAAAAAAGTTCAAGGCAAGTCTATTACCAAAAAGATCATCACTATATATGATCGCAATCCTTGAAATCATCAAAGATCATCACTATGATCGCCTTACATGATGTTTTTAGTCGAAATAGTGACCGGAGGTGGCTCTAGGTACCATTTAAAATGAAATCGAAAAGTTTGGGTACTGGTTGTGATCAAAATTGAAGTTCAGGTACTATCGATAAAATTGAGGTATAATTCAGGTACCATTTGTGATAATAACCCAAACTTTTAAGTGTTTAAGTATAATAGATTCGAGAGAGAATTGTAGAGAGAGATGTGTATTATTATTGAGAATAGGAGCCCTATATATAAGGATTACAAAGTGCTAGTTCTAATGTTACAAGGAATACCAATCCGTGTAGGATTGGGAAATCTATAACCTTCTCTCCTATTGCTACTCCTAGTTTGATAAGGCACACTAAATCGATATTCCTTCAACACTCCCCCTTGTGCCGCTTCAAACTTGGTGGTGACGCTTCATCCGTTGCCTCGTTAAAAACCTTGCCAGGTAACAAAAACCCTGTGGGATAAAAATAACCCTGGTCGAAGGACAAAAAGAGCACAACACGTCCTTCACTCTTCGAGATCGAACATGTAGACATCATAACTCCCCCTGATGTCGATATCTCCCCCTGATTGCTACAATCGTGGGAGTTCGGATAACTTTCTCAATCCGATGCTCTTCACATGTTTCTCGAAGGTGGATTTAGGTAACGACTTAGTGAATAAGTCCGCTACATTATCCTCTGATCGGATTTGATTCACTTCAATCTTTAGAAGTGATTGTTGTTGCTGATTATAAAAGAACTTAGGCGATATATGCTTGGTGTTGTCGCCTTTGATGAAACCTAACTTCATTTGCTCAATACAAGCTGCATTATCCTCATAAATGCATGTAGGTTCATTTGTGGTAGACTTCAAACCACAACTTCCTTGAATATGTCGAATCACAGACCTTAGCCATATACATTCACGAACGGCTTCATGTAGAGCAATAATCTCTGCATGATTCGAGGAAGTAGCAATAAGGGTCTGTTTCGTAGACCTCCAAGATATCGCAGTGCTTCCCATGGTAAAAACATAACCAGTTTGGGAGCGACCTTTGTGAGGGTCAGAGAGGTACCTTGCATCAGCAAATCCCATCAAGACATCATTGTCGTTTTGATGGAGGGAGATAGGAGGACGCCGGCTACCATGAGCGGCGGCGGTAACATGACCGGCGGCCATTCCATGGACGGGGGCGTTTTGCCTTTTGGGGTCCGATCCCAACTTTCCGTCATTCATTTTCTCTCTGTAGGGATAGAATAGGCCCATATCAATCGTACCTCTTAGGTATCGAAAGATGGTCTTTACACCAATCCAATGGCGGCGTGTTGGCGCAGAGCTATGTCGAGCTAACAAGTTCACTGCGAATGAGATATCCGGTCTTGTGCATTGAGCTAAGTACAATAATGCGCCTATTGCACTTAAATAGGGCACTTTGGCCTCTAATGGTTCTTCGTCCTCATCCCTTGGACGAAACGGATCTTTTCCGGGCTCAAGACTACGGCCGATCATGGGAGTACTCGCAGGCTTCGCTTTATCTTCATTAAAGCGCCTTAGGACCTTCTGAGTATATGCAGACTGATGGATCAAAATCCCATCACTACGGTGCTTGAGTTCTAAACCGAGACAAAACCGTGTTTTCCCAAGATCTTTCATCTCAAATTCGGATTTCAAGTATTTAGCAGTTTTCTTCAACTCATCTAGAGTTCCAATTAGGTTCATGTCATCGACATAAACTGCTACGATTGCAAATCCGGAACTTGTTCTCTTAATGAACACGCATGGGCATATTTCATTGTTAATATATCCATTCCCAATCAAGTAGTCACTTAGACGGTTATACCACATCCGTCCGGATTGTTTTAATCCATATAGTGAGCGTTTTAATCTTATTGAAAACGCGCTCCGTGGTTTAGAGCCACTTAATTTGGGTAATTGAAGTCCATCTGGAACCTTCATATATATCTCTGAATCTAGATCCCCATAGAGATATGTTGTAACCACATCCATAAGCTGCATGTCAAGTTTTTCGGAAACTACCAAACTGACAAGGTAGCGGAACGTTATAACGTCCATTACGGGAGAATATGTCTCCTCGTAGTCGATTCCAGGGCGTTGCGAGAAACCTTGCGCCACAAGGCGGGCTTTATATCTTACCACCTCATTTTTCTCATTACGCTTTCTAACAAATACCCATTTATGGCCAACAGGCTTTACACTTGGGGGTGTCTGCGTTACAGGCCCAAATACCTGTCTCTTTGTTAGTGAATCCAATTCAACCTGGATCGCATCTTTCCATTTAGGCCAATCTGCTCTTCGTTGACATTCTTCAACAGAGCGAGGTTCGATATCATCATATTCTATAATTCCTTTTGCAATATGATATGCAAATGCATCATCAATCGCCATAGAATTTCTATCCATCATCTCATGTACACTAGTGTAATTTATGGAGATCTCTCTATTCTCTGGAGTTGGTTCTGACATTGGAGCGTCCCCCAATGATGTCTCTTGGACATAACCATAATCCGGAATATTCTCATGAGATGGATTATTCACATCGATGATTAATGGATTATTCTGTGCCAAACTCGCTTTCTTTCTTGGGCGAGAATCCATCGAACCTATGGGCCTCCCGCGCTTCCTGGCAGGAGCCGTGGGCCTAGCCATAGCGTCACCATCATTGAGAGATGGGACGTTGGCGCCATGCTCATGCATTCTTGAGTTGGCGTCATGTCCTCTACTTTTAGGGACTTCAATCCTTGCAGGCACGTTTGCAGCAGGTATGTGTGATCTCGTCACTTTAGCGATATCAGAAAACTCATCAGGCATCGATTCTGCTACGTTCTGAAGATCGAGAATTCTCCGCACTTCAATTTCGGACTGTGCGGTTCGGGGATCAAGATGAGACAGATTGGGGACAGACCACGACAATTCCTGTCATTCCTGTTGAACATTGATGTTCTTATCTCCCCCTAACGATGGGAAGACTGTCTCATCGAAGTGACAATCCGCGAATCTAGCGGTAAAGAGATCGCCTGTCAAGGGTTCTATGTAGCGGATAATCGTTGGAGAATCATATCCAACATAAATGCCTAATCGTCGTTGAGGACCCATTTTGGTGCGCTGTGGCAGCGCAATTGGCACATAAACTGCACACCCAAATATGCGTAAGTGTGAGACATCAGGCTCATACCCAGTAACCATCTGGGACGCAGAGAAGGGTTGAGTGGCAGTGGGCCTCAGACGAATAAGCACAGTTGCATGCAATATTGCATAGCCCCAAGCAGAAATAGGGAGATTGGTGCGCATTACCAATGCCCTAGCGACCATTTGTAGTCGTTTAATGGCGGCTTCTGCGAGACCATTTTGGGTGTGAACATGAGGAACATGATGTTCAACATCAATCCCAATGGACATGCAATAATCATCAAAAGTCTTTGATGTAAACTCTCCAGCATTGTCTAATCTTATAGACTTAATAGGATGATCAGGGTGGTGAGCCCTTAACTTAATTATTTGTGCTAGGAGTTTAGCAAATGCAGCGTTCCTTGTGGACAATAGCATGACATGTGACCAGCGTGTCGATGCATCAACCAATACCATAAAATATCGAAATGGTCCGCATGATGGTTGAATAGGTCCACAAATATCACCTTGGATTCTTTGCAAGAATGGTATATTTTCTTTGGTGTCCTTTGCATAGGATGGTCTCGATCCTAACTTTGCTAAAGAGCAGGCTTTGCAGAACGAATGATGGGCTTTAGAAACAACCAATGAGGATTTTGGTTGAGCCACAAAATCACAAGTGACTTTAGAAGTAAAAGTCGGAGACAAAGGAGCCTTGGTGGCGTCAATGCCACCCTGAGGCCGCAGGGGGAAGGCGGCGCCGGCCAAGGATGGCCGGATTTGGGGGTGAACGGCGCCGTGAGGCGCAGGGGCTCCTTCGGTGTCCAAAAACCGAGTTTTACTTCTTTTCGTTCTGAAAAAGGGATGTCCGTGTGAAGTCTTTAATATACGGATCATCATGTCACGACCTGGGTGTTCCAAACGGTCGTGCCAAAGCCTATATGTGTCGGAATCCCATAAATCATCTCTCATGACATGGTTGGATTCAATGACTCGAATAGTGGTTGCATACAACCCACTAGAGCGACACATAAGTTTCTCTAAGACTCGTTTATGTCCATATATAGTCATTAGAGGTGATGCAAAGGAACTCTTGTCCATTCTCACAATGTGTTTCCACATGAAAACCATTGGCTCTTATATCTTTGAAACTCAATAGGGTTCTTCCTGCCCTAGGAGCATAAAGAGCTTCGGTGGCATTTAAAATTGTGCCATTTGGCAATATAAATTGGGCTGGTCCTCGACCATGAATCAATTGAGATTATCCAGCCATCGTAGTCACAGAAGATTGAGTAGGCGTCATCTCAAGAAATAACTGCCTATTTCGAAGTATGGTGTGCGTAGTAGCACTATCCACGAGGCATTCTAGCTCTCCGGGAAACATACTTGAAATTAATAAAGTTCGAATCAAAATCGACACTTTATTTCAATGAAAGCCAATGATTACGTCAAAGTTTCTAAATTTAATCCAAAAAGGGTAATCAAGCTTAGACAAGTAGTAGTTACTCAATCCGTTTGGTAATTCCAATTTGGTTGTGACCAGGTAAGGTAAGGCGAGATTTTGGTGAAGCGTTGCTCACTTTTAAAACCGTTCTCTCAGTTCAAACCTTGCCTAGACATCACAATTACTCTTGAGTACGCCTAGTGAGAAAGAGTTATAACCACTGTCTTTGTTGATAGTTTCCAAATTTTTGGATATGGATTGAAACCAATGACGCTTATATGGTCAGATTTTTATGCTTACGAACGCTCTTAGTCCGTAGCCTGCGAACGCTCTTAGTTCGTAAAAATCGATGCTCACGGACGCTCTTAGTCCGAAGATTACGAACGCTCTTTGTTCGTATGTAGCGTGAATCCCCACGATTCCGCTTTGAATCGAACCCACGTTCTATGAAAGGTGGGATGAAGAAGAAGGGAGGTTTTTAAGTCCCCGAGAAAAAGAAGAAATATTTAAATTTCAAAACTTACTCTTGAATACTTACTCATGAATTTCAGAATTTGAAATTCTCAATACACGCGCGTGTTGATGCAGGCGTGTAGGATTGCAGGCGTGCTATCGATCCTGGGTCGGGGATTGCAAACTATCTTTCAATCCCTGCTGTGTGGCCGATACAGGTCTGGCCGAGGTAAGCCGAGGAGCTGGCCGACAGATGCGTGCGCAGGGGCGCGTAGGCGCTGCAGGGGCAGGCACGCAGATGAGGCTAGCGTGGGCTAGGAGCTGCTGCAGTGATGCTTGAAGGTGGCAGCAGCGGTTTTCAAGGATTTTTTTTTTTGTTGAAATTCGGAGCAGATCTGCCTCTGAACAGCTTTCACTTCGATTGATGTACAGGTCTCAAAACAACTCTGATAAGGCTGAAATTCGGAGGTCAGATAGTAGAGATAGAGACGAACAACTTTGATGAAGGAAGCATTTTGATATGAGGTCCCTATCAAGACGTTTCGAGGCTTGCAAGCAGACTGATCTGCACAGTAACTAGCGTCCTGCTGTACAGTAGGGGCAGCAGGTGTGCGGCGATGCTGCAGGAGTAGTAGGCGGCACACGGGTGTGTAAGGGCTTCAGGGGCAGCGTGCAGCGCAGGGGCGCGCAAGTGGGCAGCAGCGGCTAGTCTAGCACGGGCTAGGTGCAATTGTGAAAAGGTGATGTTGAAGAATTTTCTGGTTTTGGATTTTTGATCTCAAGGTTAGGGCTCATGCTGATAACGTGTTTAAGTATATTGGTATTGAGAGAGAATTGTAGAGAGTGATGTGTATTATTATTGAGAATAGGAGCCCTATATATAGGGATTACAAAGTACTAGTTCTAATGTTACAAGGAATACCAATCCGTGTAGGATTGGGAAATCTAGAACCTTCTCTCCTATTGCTACTCCTCGTTTGATAAGGCACACTAAATCGATATTCCTTCAACAACTCTGTATCCATGATTTAATATCTACAAGTAGCACTATTTGACAAAAGATCAAACAGTTTTTTCTGCATATGAATCTGAAAAATGAATATTTCTAAAACAGTCCTTGCAACCTTTAGTTGACTAAAATGTAGTAGATAAATATATTTAAAACTCAAAATAATAGTAACGCATGCACCCGCAGTATATACTGAATCGTTTACTGTTGATCTTCTTTTTACAGACATCGTTGTTTATTCTAACAACTTATTGCTCCAATAGTAGGAAATCATTCTACTCAAAATAACCTGATCATCGCAACAAGCTCTTCATAATCTTCTTTAATTAGAATTTCATTTGCAAACGATTAAGAAAGTTGGAAGTCATAGCCAAACACCCAAGTAACAAGTACATCACTCATATAACTATTACAATGATAGAAGACAATGCATTGCCTGAAGATTGGAAATTGGAAGTATTTCTCTGCAAATTGGAAAACCGAAAGAGCATATGAGGTTGTCATATCATTCATATCTTTCACTTAAAAAGAATATATATATATATATATATATATATATATATATATATATATATACAGGCCGGTTCTGAAGCTGATGTCCGCACTTCGCTAAAGTGCCGACGGCGACACAGCAGCGGCGATGGCGGCTCGGGGCTTGGTGGACGGAGGCCGGAGGCGTCCCAGACGGTTCTGGGCAGTGATCGAGGTCGGAGGAGGTCGAGGTTGCAGGTTCTGGGCAGCAACTTCACCTGCAACTGCAGGTTTCTAGGCAGCGCTGCAACCAAGTAGCCGGCGACTCCACCGACTGCAGACCAGTCCGCCCGACCCTTGGCCTCCGTCCGGCAAGCCCCGCCGCTCCGTCGCACCCCGAGCCGAGCTGCAACGTCGCCGTCCGCACTTTAGCGAAAATGCAAACGTCCTCTTTGGAGCCACTCCGTATACACATACATATACATATGACTGGAATGGTTCTTTCTTTTCTTGGTTAGATTATCTTAGTAAAAGTAAACATAGTTCTTATTTGTTAAGCATTTCCCTTCTCATTAGTTGGTCTATTTGGAATTCTAGAAATAAAGTAATCTTTCATCAAAATCTTGCAACTCTTGCTAGTACTGGGTTTGAAGCTTTTAATCTAGGTTCTAAGTACTCCCTGGTGAATAATAAAAATCATATTCAAAAGGTTGTTACTTGTCAGAAACATTCACATTAAATGGTATCCTCCTAATCTCCAATATGTCAAATTAAACTTTGATGATTCTGTTAGAAATGATAAGGCTTCTGTTGGTTTTGTTATTAGAAATGCTGATGGGAATTTTTCAGTTGCTGCTTGCAGGGTCATAGGTACTACAAATATCTTAGTTGCGGAAGCTACTACTTTAAGGGCACGTTTACTTACTTGGAATGGAATGGAATGTAATGGAATGATTACGGAGTAAAAATACCCCTGTGTTTACTAACACATAAAGGAATCGGAATGATTCCAGGTAAAAGAATTCATGTGTTTACTAACACATGAAGGAATGGGAATTGGTGTAGGTCCCACCTATTTATCAGGAATCGATTCCTGAATACTCAGGAATTCGATTACGAAGGGGGGAGATGGGTTTAGGAATCATTCCTCCGGAATCAATACCGATTCCTTTCTTCTCCCATTCCACTTGTCTCCGATTCATGATTATTTTCCATTCCAAGTAAGTAAACGTGCCATAAGAGAAGACCTCCATATAGCTTATCTTCAAAATATGTCTGATATTATTGTGGAGGGAGATTCTAAGCTGTTCATTGATAGTATTCAAGGCCACTAGGCAGCTCCTTGGACCACGAAGCTTATCAAACAGTTAGCCTCCAAATTTCAGGACATAATTTTTAGACATACTTATAGCAAGCTAATTTTGCAGCTGACCATTTAGCATCCTTAGCTTATAATTGTCAGAACCCTAAGATTTGGTTTTCTTGCCTTCCCCTTTCTGAGTGCCCAGCGTTCCAATTGGATTAGCTGGACAGGAGAGTATATCACGGTTTTTCTTTTTCTCTGTAAACTTTTTTCTGTCATAAAAAATAAAATATAAAATATAAAACTACATAAATAAATAAATAAATAACTATTTTTGACAAAATCAGTCTTTGACCTTATTTAGTTGATCATCTTGTATTTATAAAAAATAACAACAAAAGAAGCCATATAGACAAACAGAAATATAACAGCTTATTACTCCAAATAGGAAATCATAGCAGCCAAACTCTCCAACAAAAGCTCTTCATCATATTACTCTAAATAACCTGGTCATCTCAACAAGCTCTTCATTATCTTCTTTAGAATGTCATTTGCACATGAGTTTGAAAATAGGGAAATCATAGCCAAACACTTTTTAACAAGTACATCACTCGTAACTATTACGATCAAAGCAAACAATGTCATTTGCACATGAGTTTGAAAATAGGGAAATCATAGCCAAACACTTTCTAAGAAGTACATCACTCGTAACTATAACAATCAAAGCAAACAATGTATGCCTAAAGAGTACTGCTATAAGTGTATAATTTAGTAGCACACCGAGTGTTCATGGCAGGTCTAGCTCCTCCTCCTCCAAGTTCAAAGCTTAAAATGAGACAAGGCAGATTTCCCATCGAGGCCTTTTTTAACATAGTAGGCATTATAGTCCCTTACAGTGGTCTCCCTGTACTTTGGAGGATTGTCTTCTGATAATAACTCCTTGATGGGTCCGTAGAGCTTTGTCGATGGCAGCAATCCTGTGCCGAAAAAGCTTGCAACTGATACCCTGGGACCTCTATGGTTTGCCAGTACCCTGTGCTCTACACTCTTGAATCTGTCATTTGATATAAGCTGCAACCTCAAAAGAATTTTATTCAACATGAAAATCCCAACAGGAAACTAGACTGAAACAAGTACTGAGACATATCCTAAACATAACATACTAGACCAGCCAACTAGAAGAGACATGCATGATCTGTGAAATCATAGTATGACAGTATTTTCTTTCTTTATCATTGCAACTCAAAAATTTGTTCATTGTTCAATTTGACTTCACCATTTCAACTCGATTGTGTTATTTAGAAAGATAAAAGAAACGATGCTTAAACTTGCCTGTACAAAATCTCCGATGTTAACCACTAAAGCACCCGGTACATGAGGTACATCAATCCATTTGTTCTGATGAAGGACTTGAAGACCACCAATATGATCTTGCAGAAGGACAGTCATGAAGCTATTATCTGCATGCTTGCTTGTGCCTATTGTTAACTCTGGTTGTGGACAAGCAGGATAATAATGGCCTAAAACTATAAGCCCCTCACTGCAATCTATGTCATTCAAGTGACTTGGATTTAGCCCAAGAGCCTCGGATAACAACTCAAACAATAGCTTCCCCAACTTCATTACTTGCTTCGAGTATTCAACAAGAATTTCTCTGCAAATTGGAAACCCACAAAAGCTAGCATATGAGGCAGTCATATATACCATCTTGTTTCTCCTAAAACAAAATTATATCATATGTGTGTTTAAGGTATACACACGTTTATTACTATTACAGTATAACATATCTGCAATTTTATTTTTCTGTTGACCAATTCCTTTTTGTATATCAACCTATATCCAATTGTAAATGGCTTCAAACTTGTTAAATACAAAGTTGCTTTTATGCAGAATGGTAATTTCTTCAATACAACCTATTGCCAGGGACAGGGTTTTTGTAATTCAAGCCAACCAACTAGCCTATAATAATATTGCTTACTCATTCATAGACGAAACCAAGAGATCACTCTCTCTTATCTGATGGCGTTCTACCCTAAACCCCTCCAATATCATAAGCAACTGGGCCAGTTCTGACACAGGCTAAGTACTAGCTAAGACTAGCTTCTCGGTTGTCCAACACATCTATACCCTAAAGCTGGTCAATGTATAACTTCCCTCTTAGTTACCAAAGTGGAAATGTCAAAACATAATCATACCATGACCATCTAATTGACAATGGAATCTGAATTAACCAAACACAGTCATGCATAAACTTACCAAGTATAGCACATAGATAAAAGAGTTGAACACTTATCACGTACCTGCATACTTCAGGAAAGTCTTCCATCTTAGGAGGAGTAGGAGCCATATAACACTGTAAACTATCCCTCCAATTAGTTGCCGGTGCACTATACAGATCAAAGTTGCTGTTGTAGACTACTGTACTACTGGAGTCATCACGAGTATAATACTGTTTCTTCACTTCAGTATCCTGCTCATAAAACCCACGTACCCCATCCTTCATCTCCTCCAGCACATCAAAAGGTATTCCATGATTGGAAATTTGAAAGAAGCCCCAAGTCTCTGATGCTTCTCCAACTGCTGCAACAATCTCCTTTCGTTTAGTTTGATCGAAGAGGCCTTCGACGTCTATGACTGGAATGCTACACCGGACTTCTTCTGAATCAGAGGTATTGTCGATGGAATACTCATCTGGTGGATGATAAAAAATTCGAGGAATCTCGGTTATTCCAGCATCAACAAGGCCTTTAACACCTTCCTTTGTATCATCAAAAGCTTTTAGTTCATGTTTTCTGTCATAGTTGGTTGGAACCTCATTTCTGTTGGTAGCCACCATCTTGGTCTGTGCTATGGTAAAGCTTAATGCATCTTAAATAAGATTAATACCAGAAGTGTATGAGGATGGCATATACCAAACAATATACTTCTGTGTCCATACAAAGGAGAGTGCCAAAAAGTGACTCTGTATCCTAAATTGAATATCTACAAGTTGCACTATTTGACAAAAAATCAAATAGTTTTTTCTACATATGAAGCTGAAAAATGAATATTTCAAGATTTAATACCAGAAGTGTATGAGGACGGCAAGTATATACCAAACGATATACTTCTGTGTCCAAACAAAGGAGAATTATAAATCTCTATTATGGTACGATGGGTTTTCATCCAACTGAAGGATAGCGAGTGATCAACCATTAAGCTGGTCAGTGGATTAATTTACTGAAACTGAAGAGTCAACTCATACAACATACCATCTAAATCATGATTGAATCTAAAGTAAACTAATTAGTTTCGTATATTTACCGTTTATAGACAGAATTTTATATGAGTTATGTCATTGTCACATACCTGCATACTTCTGGCAAGTCCTCTGTATTAGGAGTAGGAATCATATTACATCTAAAAGTACCCCTCCAATTAGTCGCTTATCACGAGTATAAAACTGCTTATTCAGTACTTCAGTATCCTGCTCAAAGAACCCACGTACCCCATTCTTATTCTCCTCAAGCACATCAACAGGTATTCCATGATTGAAAATTTGAAAAAAGCCAACAGGTATTCCCTTTCGTTTAGTTCGATCTGAGAGGCCCTTGAGGTCTATGACTGGAATACTAAACTGAGCTTCTTCTGAATCAGAGGTATTGTTAATGGAGTACACATCAGGTGAATGATAAAAGATTCGAGGAATTTTGGTATGCCAGCATCGACAAGGCCTTTAACACCTTCCTTTGTGTCATCAAAAGCTTTCTGTTCACTTTTTCTGTCATAGTTGGTAGAAACATCATTTTTGTTGGTAGCTGCCATCTTCGTATCAACTAAGGTAAGCCTAATGCATGTTCTAAATCTTAGACTGGACAATAAGATTCATACAAGAAGTGTGTGTAAAAGCCCAGTGAATATTTTCACAAACACCACATTGCAAGTTGACGCTAAAGGATATAATTTTGTGGCAGACCAAAAGTCCTCTAACCTTAATTGAATAATCACTAATTGCACTAATTGACAGGTAATCACATGTGGTTTTCCATATATGAAGCTGAAAGAATGAATAACCTAGTCTTTATAATGACAAACTTATATACCAAAAATAAAACTAATGTCGTAAATAAAAGAGCTAAAATCATTTTATCACTCTAAACTTTACACTTAAAATCAGTTGTGCCCCCAAACTTCTAATTTGATCGCATGTGCCCTTATATTCTCCAATTTGATCAATTATGGTCAATCCTTCACTAATCTATCTATTTATTCATATATTGTTGTCCATTCAAACTATATTTAGCCTTTAATCATGCAAGAAACACACTATTTACATGATCAAGGCTAAAAATTGACCCTAAGTGGCATGCATTGTCACTAATTTATGAAGAAATTGAGGAATTAGTTTACTAATGATTATGATTGATTATATATATTAGAACTTTGTAGTGTGTAATTTTACCATTTAAATAAAGGGCTGACTTATTCCTCTCAAAAAAAATATATATATATATATATATTAGAGTATAAGAACATGTGTGATTAAACTAAAAGTTCGGGAACACAGACGATTTTAGACATAAAATTCAAGGCAGTAAAATGTATTTATCTCTAAATAAAACTACATCGTTTTTTACTTCTATTTGACCCGAGCCTATGACTTGAGAACATCATCTATACATCACTTCCTGCATAGATAACACCAATGGGACCTAACTGGATAGAACCAATAACTGTATGATGCATTCTTTCACTTTTGTCAACAACCTCTCTGTGTTTGATTGAATCTTTTCAACGCCTCCAATGTCCTTCTATGACAAGGATAGTGATAGAAGCAGAACTGCAAGTGTGGGGCGGTGGCTACTGATCTAGCATGGTACCAGTGGTGGTTGCACTGACAGACTTTGAAGAGTATTAAATCAAGTACTGATGCATGTATTAGCAGTAGCATTTACATCTTGCCTTACTCGGCTACTTCACTATTCTTGAAGCCCTTCACTTTCTTTTCTTTTTTGGTTTTTTACAGTACTGTTCTACTTTGCAAATTTCAAGCATCTCCTAATGGCTAATTCCTACTAATACGATAGGTTCATAATTTCATATATTTTTATACCCTTAAATGTAGGATTCTAGGCTTAGTTCTTATCATTTTTGAGTCATTTACTTTGTGTTTGTGTTTTGTAGGTTAATTTGGAGAAAAGAAAGATTTGGAGCTTAAAGTCAAACGCGGGATTGAAAGGATGCTTGCTATCCTGAGCGTCCAGAATTGTCTCTGCCGTGTGTCAACTTCGCGGATTAAACTGTACCTTCTCAGAAGGAATTAGCAGGCGAGCCTTATACCATTGGAAAGATACGGATGTTAGCTTTCTGAGGAATTTTACGGAAGTGGATTCGCATTCTTGTGGAGGAAGTTATGATGGTTTAAGTGAACCTAGTTCGGGAAGGCAGATTCTGACGATTTTCGGAATCTGACTTGTGAGGCCCAAGTCCGTTGTTCTTAGCACTTGAATGGAACAAGGCTGAACGTGTTTGACATATTTGGAGTAATTTCTTGCATTGACTTTAATAACCCTGCGTTGCTTTGGAGAGAAGAAATCTATTCCAAGTGGGACTAGAAGACCTAAGAAGCCCAATTCAAGTAGGATTTGGAAAGAGAGATACATGGAGAAAACCTAGCACGTTTTAGAGAAGACACAGCATATTCTGCAGAGAACAAGGAGAAGAGAAGCTCTCACCAACGCTGGTTCCAAGTTCCTCAATTCTTCCATTGTCTGTTTCATGATTTCTTTGATTCTAGTCATGTTTTTCATAGTTATGGATTGCTAAACTTCTAGGCTAGGGCTGAGATGAAGCCCCTAGTATGACTATTCTGTTTATTTAGTTGGTTTGCTATTGAATTTCTGGATTTCTATGTTAAACTCTTAATCACCGTTTCAATAGAACTTTTATTCAAAATCTTTGTTCGGGATCAATAAGACCTAGGTTTTGTTTATTGGTTATTTGGTTGGAGAACATGATGCTTGATCAATGAGTAGATGTTTTCTAGGGTTCCAAAAGATAATTCAATCTTGTGATTAAAGAGTTGTGAATTAAGAATACAAGTGCTTGATCATAGTCGATATTCTTGTTTGCATGATTTTCTAGTTCTTTTGTGCTTAATGGAGTTGAACATGTTTGCTTGAACCTGATCATTAAGTGGAGTAAATTATAGTTTGGCTACTTGAGTTCTATACATGATCAATAAGTTGGAATTCAAAGGTTAGAAGAACTTTGGCATATGTCTGGGATCAATACAGTTTATGTACGGAAATCTTTAGCATGAAATCTAGGGAATTCAATTGTTATCAACTAGAGAATTGGATAGAAGTATTAGGTGGTGGATTCAATGCTTTAGCATCTTTATAATCTATTCTTAAACTCTAAAGAATCTCATTGCTCATTCTTGTCTTTAATTTTAGTTTTTCTTTCTTTAATTTTCTGTTTAAAACTCAATCATCATAAAAATCAGTTTGTTTCACTTAAGTATAGCACACTTGTCATAGCAAAATTGTTTCAATCAGTCCTTGAGGGAATGACCTCGTGCTTGCACATTTATTCTACAATTGATTCGTGCACTTGCGAGTACTAAATTAAAATTGACAACACAGACTCAGAAATCCGAATGCAGGATTCTTTACTCAACTTGAAGTGATATATGACCCTACAATCTACATAACACAATTAGCTTCAAACGGTGAGAAATAAAATTTAGAATAATTCTACCAAATGTTGCGACGTATTAAAACAAAACACGTGGCAATAATGTTGCATGGTTTAATTTTGAATAAAACAAAATTTTGGATCCGTTTTGTTTCATTTTGAACAATAAGCGCATGGAAACATGTAACCGAAACCACACACCAAGTCAATAATGTAATGTACCCCATATAATTTCTATCTACATCACATACATACAGATACCGGTATATTAATTAATTTTTGACTTTTAGTACAGCGGTATTTAGAGGAAACTTACAAGATGATGAGAAGGAACTCTGCACATGGATTACCCTAATTAAGTGAGGTTTATCATTACACAAATATAGAATACTAATCAAGGTTTATCATTACACATATAGAATATTAATCAATAAGTGTTTCACTATTATCGAATCCAAACCATTGGTCACCCTATAATTCATGATTGAAACCAAGAACACTGGTTCCAGACAGAACCAAGATTTTGCGGAGGGCAACAAGAATGGCAAGTAGTTAATTGAAGAACACAAGGCATGATATTAATAAATACTGTAACTTTCTGAGGTTCACAAACTGGCTCAAAAGAAAATAAAACATCAGCCCCTCAAAATACACAATAAGCCTTCTTTCCCTAATTTTTTTTTTTTTTTCCTAAAACTTTTGAAAAGAAAAACCCAGATACAGACAGATAAAGGCATGCAAAACTAGTTCCTTGCAAACAGTCAGGTGAAGTCAGAAACTAAACCCTCACATCATCTAAGGTCCCTCCTCAATCCTCATGTAGTTTTAGCTTTGGGAGCTCTTTTCCTGAGTCTCTTTGGCATTGATATCTTCATGCTTATGAAAAAGAGCAGAGCCCCAAACAATGCCAAATTCTGCAAATCAGGGAAAAGAAATCATTAACAGTAATTTTTAAACTTCTCCTTTGTTTTTAAACTTACATAGAATCCCTATCTAAACCTATCCCATTGTCTAAGAAAATTATAGATTGGGTGTATAGTAAAAAGCCTAAACACACTCCAAGAGTCCAAGCCATAATGGACCAATCTAACTGTTGGGCCAAGACTAATAATATCAATATCAGAGCATAAGGCAACGCTACACATTTCATCCTAGTGCAAAGATCTAATTTCAGTTGCAGTTAAGAATTACCAAAGCTAATACTAAATTACACAGTTAAGAATTACCAAAGCTAATACTAAATTACACATATTCAACTAACGTAAATAATCTAGTCCGTGTAGCTTGACCTCAACTCAGTTTGGCATGAGTGTTGTTTTGTCAAAAACAATGTCCAGAAAATGCAATTTGAATAAATCATGTTGAGAAAGTGAAGGGTACATCTGTTAAGTTCTCATTTTATAAGGGGAAAATGTGAAATAGAGACAGATATAGATCTAATGCGTAAACAAAATTATGAGGCAGCAAGTAATCCTGATTGCTAACCTGGGTAAACTTGAGGAAAAGTTGATTGAATTCTTTTTTCTCCGCATCATAGTTGTAGAAGTCATACAATATAGGAGTTGCAATGGCCTGATGCAGAAGCTGCAAAGAGAAACACACATATGATTTAATCGCCATGCTGATCTCCATGTACACACCAAAAAAAAATAAGGTAGACAAGCCAAGGCTAGTACAAACCAGCAGAACAGCTCCAAGAGAACTTCCAAAGATGAAAAGAACACCCCCGACACCCTTCAAGACAATCGCCGCCGCCACAAAATGCTTAATCTGCCAATAACAAGTCCCAAAAATCACTCTCGTTGTGTCCAAATTAAACCAATCACAAAACCCTAAATCCATCAATTTTCTCACCTCAACTTGCTTGGGCACTTGCACACCGGTATGAGCTAACAGATGGCTCGAGAAAACATCGAGCTTTGGTCTCAAATACTCAGCTGCAGGTCCCCCATCCGAACCAAATTCATTGAACCTATAAATAGCAACACTTGTGAAAACTATCTCATCATAACGGTTACGCATAACCAATCATCATACAACCTAACCATCAATCACTACACTCGTAACGAACTTAAATTCTTTAACAACACCACTAATCTAGTTCCGAAACTTGTTACACGCACACAGATCAAGTTTCAGTTACACTTTCTACTTAGATCCAAGCACAATCAATGAGCATGAACAACTATAAAATCACCGAAATTGCTTCTAAGAACCAGGGTAGGGTTCCGAAGAAGTGAAATTCCATTTGAGATTTGCGTGATTCGAACTTTGAACTCGACTCGAAACTTGATGAACAATATTATTATAATAATAGAGAGAAAGAAAGAAGGAGACACAGATCTGGAGGGCTCACTCTTGCCAAGCGGAGAGAAGGAAGACGAGGGCGAAAAGGAGTCTCCCAACGGAGGAAACGAAGGCCATGTCTGTACGGGGAGGGACCAAAACGACGCCGCTTCGGACACTCGAGGAGGAGACTTTGCGATTTCGAAAACTAACTCGGACAGGGGGTGAGGGGGTGATAAGGAGGAGCAGAGATCGAGGAAGACGGCGTCGTTGTGGGTGCACGCGTTCGAAATTTAAAAAAGTTAAGCGGTGGTTGGCTGGGGGGGGAGTACTGGAACTCGCGCGAGTGTGATGAAGTAAATGTACTCGCTGTGTGGTTTGAGATAGGGAGGCCTACACGTATGTCCGGCCAATAGGAGTGATTGGGTACTTGCAGTGGGGGCCGAGGTGGTGACGTGGCGGGGTGGGGAAGCGAGTATGTTGAGGGTATGGATGCGGGGTGAGTTGATTTTTCGAGAGAGTGGAAGGCGGGTTTTACATTGGTGCCCCCCCCCCCCCCCCCCCCCCACTGTGTTCTTAGTTCTTACAGCTTTTGAAGTTTAAATTTTGAAATAAAGAAGAGGTTCGAGTTAAAGTGGTGTTGTCATGCTTTCTTTTCCACTTGGCTTTCTTTTTGGTAAAATCTCACTTGGATCTGTGTTTGCCACCAATTGTTAGACAAAGGAAAGACAATTAACCAAGAATTTAGGGTGAATTATAGAAAAAGGCGTTAATTTTGGTAAATCAAATTTTTTTCACTGTTATAAATAAGAGTTATTGTAAGTGCGGCGTAAAGTTTAAGAATAGAAGAGTATCGCATAAAATTCTAAAAAGGAAGTCATTTTTGACTAATTAATTCTCTGTATGCTACTATACTTACTATATCATTATATTGATTGGTTAAAACTCCGAGAATAAGAAATGCATATTGGTATCGGGGATTTTGAGGCTTCATCTGCAAAAAAGTTACGTTTTCAAAAAAACTATTAATAAAGTCTAAACTTCAAGTCGCTGCATAATGATAGCTGCCTTTTTTATTTGTCTAGTCTTTTATTGGATATTGGAGCAGGATTTCCACCTCTGACGTAACTAAAAGTAAAAATAAATATGTAGATTTAACAATTTTAACCGACATTATTGTATTTCTAAGATATTTTTATTTTAGATCAATAGTGGAGAAGAAATCAGAATTTGAAATATTTACTAACACTTGTTGAAGAGAAATTGAATGTTTACTTGAGAAAAGCTAGATGCAATAGACGACCAATTCAGGCAAATTTAACTCTTACCATTATGATCTTACGATTTCTTACCGCTATGATAAATACTAATTTTCTGTTTCTAAGATTTTTTTTCACAGATGTCTCAAATGAATAATGAGACATGCATACTAGTGTTTCATCTAATAATAGAAGGGATGATTGTGGAAATACTTGACAAAGACATAATCCAAAATCATGAGTGCATTAATTTGTAGAAAATTGTAGTTCAAGTCAAATTGATACAAAAGCAATGAACACGTAAATGCACGGAGCATTTTTGCATGTTCAATTCCTATTGGATGCCATTATTGAACCTCAAGATTAGCTATAGCCATCACGACCGACTTAACTGAGAATATATATTGTTTCTTTTCGAGCTCTGTAGATCTAATGCCACCCAACTGTGCGAGTGTACACGTGAATGCAACTGAAATGACCAGTTATATTCACAAAGGAGCACAAGAGGATCAAGGCAAATCCAATCTTGGCCAGTTTGTTCCAAAGTGAATCGCATAATTAAAGTTCTCCCTGCCCATTTTATATCGTTGGATGTAAAGAAATAACATGTCTTGCAGAAATTATAGATACATTCAAGCTGATTAAAAAGCATGTACTAATCGCCCAAACTCACCACTCAAGCAAGACATGACTTATCTTTACAGTACTCATGATAATGTATTGTGTCATTCGTGATCTTATTCTTTCCTTGAATCAAATTGAAATATGTATCTTTTTACGCAAAGCTCTGCGCTATAGGTTTACCTATTGAATTGCCCTAGCTACAAGCAAGGTTTATTCGCATTGTTTTTGGCTTTAAAGTGAATTTTTTAAGTGCGATGTAATATGTACCATAAAGGTGGTTAACTTTCTACTGCACACTTGGACTGAGATAGTTTCTTTATATGTTACACCTCATATGCAGTTTCTTCCACTCTTGCATTTGGATTTGGGTGTTGCAAATAATTATGGCTCCAGAAAGAGAATTTCGAGTTGCTGTTTTAATTGTTTGTTTTACTCATGAGGGTATTTTGCATTATACTAATTTTTTTTTATCAATATAAATTTATTTCAATAAACTGCTATTACATACTGATCCAATTACAATATCAAATTAAGGAATTACTACCACGACGACAAACATGCATCAAAACTAATTCTAAGAGTCCTCACACGAAAGAGAAGAGACTGACAAGTCAATAGATCAACGGGGCAAGATTGAGAAACTGACCGAGCTAAATTGACTAAAGAGCAGCAATAACTAGGACAAGTTGCCACAATAGTGAACTATTGGGTGGGTCGTCCCAATATCTCCCGATCACATCAACATAGGCTAATACTAAAATGCACAGTCTTAAGCCGGTATGAAACTGGATCTTATGGACAATAAGCCAGTTACCTAAATCCAAATACCTATCGGAATCCAAGGCGATAACCTTGACTCGTAAGAGCCTACTTATTTTAAATCTAAAAATAGATCCAAACACTAAAATATACTGAAAACACCAAATAAAGAAACAAAAGAACCTAAACACATTGACGTCGAAGCAGAGAGTGAAGTTCTAATCTGAAGGAGTCGTAAAACCAATCCAGCACACTAATAAAGCATATGACCGCCACACCAGCGCCAACCCCACCTCTCAGAGCTTAACCAAAGAGCCCTTTAACCAACCTAGTCACCACTTCGAGCACAAGCCTCCACCCACCCACCTTCAATGTCAAGGAAGGTTTGACTACAAGCTAGCCACATTAGAACCACGACCCGACCAAAAAATATACTACAACCATCTTGATCAATTGTGGTATTGCAATCTGCCTAGCACACACACCACCTACCCTCCAACACCTCTATTGCCTTCACACCATCAGCACCATTGTCCTCACCTCCCATTGCCTGCAGTCAAAATATAACAAAAAACAAGAGACAATTTTGGCTGAATAATTCTATATCTCATTCACCTTACAAGAAGAAATTATATACAAATTACAATTGTGCCTAATAAGACAAGTATTATTCCTAAGGTAAGTAGTAAATCAAATAATACTACAGATATTACAGAATATTACAGATCACAGAATATCTACATAAATAAGGTAAGTATGACTCACGCCAACACTCCCCCTCAAGTTGGCGCATACAGATCACGAATGCCCAACTTGTCAAGTGAGTCATGAAATGCCTTACTCGATACTGCCTTAGTGAGAACATCAGCCAACTGTTCTTCTGAGTGGACAAACGGAAAAGAGATAAGCTTAGCATCAAGTTTCTCTTTAATGAAATGTCTGTCGACCTCAACATGCTTAGTTCTGTCATGTTGTACTGGCTTGTGAGCAATATCCACCGCTGCCGTATTATCACAATACAAATCCATGGCTCGTTTGGGTTTAAATCTCAAATCACGAAGTAAATTTCTCAACCAAAGTAACTCACAAACTCCATGAGCCATACCTCTATACTCTGCTTCAACACTTGACCTGGCCACAACCTTTTGTTTCTTACTGCTCCAAATAACAAGATTACCACCTATAAAAGTGAAGTAACCAGAAGTGGATTTTCTATCTGTAACACAACTTGCCCAGTCTGCATGCATCTGTATAACCACTAACATCCAGATGATTATGCTTTGAAAACATCAAGCCTTTTCCAGGTGCAGACTTTAAATACCTCAGAATACGAATCACAGCTTCCATATGAGTTTCACTTAGATTATGCATGAATTGACTCACAACACTAACTGCATATGCAATGTCTGGCCGAGTATGTGAGAGATAGATTAATCTGCCAACTAACCTAGCTCTGATAGAGAGCCTTCTCTGTAAGAGTTTGATTAGGGTACTCAACCAGTTTATGATTCTGCTCAATAGGAGTATCAACAGGTCTACAACCTAGCATTCCTGTCTCTGTCAACAAGTCAAGCACATATTTTCTCTGACACAAGAAAATTCCTGAACTCCCCCTGGCGACCTCAATCCCCAAAAAATATTTAAGAGAACCAAGATCTTTCATCTCAAACTCTGATGCAAGCAGATCTTTTAATCTTTCAACCTCCTCTAAATTATCACCAGTAATTATCATATCATCAACATAAATAATTAAGGCAGTTAATTTACCTTCACGGCGTTTCGGAAACAATGTATGGTCAGAGTTACTCTGTTTGTACCCAAAACGACGCATAGCTTGAGAGAATCTTCCAAACCAAGCTCATGGTGATTGTTTGAGTCCATACAAGGACTTATTCAACTTACACACAAATCTTCCTCTTGTGCTTGCCTCATATCCTGGTGGTAGATCCATGTAGACTTCTTCAGATAGCTCTCCATGTAAAAAGGCATTCTTCACATCAAACTGTTACAAAGGCCAATCTAGATTAACTGCCAGAGACATCGACACTCGAACAATATTAATGAGGAGAGGGACGTAGAGAAGAAGGAGGTCGATTGCCTGAGAGTGATCGATTACTTGAGGGATTGGATGACTTTGATTATATTGCAAGGCCTGCAACTTCTGAAGTAACTGCTCAAGTTCCAGCCCTCTGCGTCTCATCTTTGCGAATATAAGCAAAGGCTTGCTGCAAGGTTGGTGTGGTAGTCCGGCGAAGTAATTTGCTCCTTGCATTCTCAAATATTGGATCTAGGCCAGCCAAAAAAACATGAACTCTCATGAGATCCTACTCCTCCTTATAAATCTTGACATCATCCGGGCACTTCATGCGATATGGACGCATCTGATCAATTTCTTGCCAAATCTCCTTTAGTTTTGCAAAATACATGGCAACTGGTTTTCCATCTTGTGTCATACGGGAGGCTTGAGTGCTCAACTCATAAACCTCGGCAAAATCCGTTCAGTTAAAGTAGATCTCCTTAAGGCTTTCCCAGATTTCTTCAGTTGTATTACATCCCATAATCATCTTTGAAACATCTTCGGTCATGGATTTGTAAAGAACAGAGGTTACCGAGCCATTTGCAGTCTTCCATTTTGAATAATTGTTGGCTGCAATTGGTGGTTCAGTAATTGAACCATCAACATAGCCCACCTTATCGATTCCACCGAGGTGAGCCTCCATCATCTTCTTCCAAGTTCGGTAATTAGAGTGTAACGTCCCGAACCCAAATTCACCCGTTTACTAGTCATTTGGACGGTAAACGACCTTTACTTTCACTTTTACTTTCGGTTTAGTACCTTTAGTGGCCCTAAAAGTTGACTTTTTGTTTGGGTCAAAATTTGAGAAAAGTTTCTTCATGGAAGTTGTAGAGGACGTTAAACCGAGCGCGTGCATATGTGGTTCGTAAAAATCGGAGATCGTATGCGATAGTTATAAGCGAAATAGTAAAGTTACTGTTTACGGTTACTGTTCATGGTAAGTTTCTATAAATAGCCAAGTTACTGTGGTAAGTTTCCATTTTTGGAAACTTACCCGGCCTTTTCTCTCTCTTCTCCCCCGACATTTTCTTCCTCTTCGGCCCGATTTCTTCTCCCTCCGGTTTCTTCCTTCTCCGGCCGACCCACGACGGAATCCGAGCACCGGCAGGTTCGCCTCCTCCTCCTTGTCACGCCTGGGGTGGTGTTTGGCCGTGGCTCGACCGGTGGAGCTCGGAATTGAGCTGTGAAGGTTACTGTAGCCGATCGGAACTTTCATCGATTTCCTGCGATTCCGGCCGTTTCCGGCCACGAAATTGGCATCGAAGGTTCGGTTTTCATCACTGATCATTTCCCCTATGGCCTTGTGTCACGATTTGTTGTGTAGAAGTCAAATTGATGAATTGAAATTTTAGGGTTCTTGAGAAATTTCTGGGCTTGTGTTCATCGGCCGAATTGGAGCTCTTTCAGGTAAAATTGGAACTTGTTGTAGTTGAATGAATGGTTGGGTGTGTTGAGTAGATGCTACTGTCCAAATTTGGTGGCCATCGGAGGTGGTGGCCGCCGGCGCGTGGGGCCCACGCGCCGCCACTGTTGGTGGCGCGTGGAGGCGTGTAGGGCAGTGTTTTAATTCCAGTTTTTAGCCCATTAAATTCTATAAATGTTGTAGAGCTTCTATGTGAAGTTTGGTAATTTTTGGAGAAGCTTGGAATTAATTATGAATTTTTGAAGTTTAGGGTTTCGATTATCGAATTACGAGAATCCGACCGTCGGATATCTCTCGGTTCTGCTTTGGAACCTTTAAATTAACGAATTGGTATTAGTGGTATAATTTGGGCTGAATCCGAGGAGAATGGGAGATGTAAATTATGAGGAATTGAGTTTAGGAATTATATTAAATTGTTGAATAATTATTCACGGAATATAATCGTGTACAGGATGTCGTACCGAGCCCTGGCTCGATGAAGGAACTCGTATACGTGATCGTCGGAATAGTACTGTGAGTGGACTTTTGTTTTAAATAATGATGCATGCGTTTATTTCTTGAATTAATTCTTTATTTAATTATCGTATTACTTTTCAAGCGTATTATTTGTTTCCGGAATTTGATTATTGGTTTATCTCATGGATTGGCTTTCAATAATGATTTTTTTTGGGATTGATTATGATTTACCTCGGTCATGAATTTCGGATATTAATTCGTTATGCTCGGATTCGAGTTTGTGATTTATGTTGATTTCCGGAGTTTCATATTTAATTTCATTCATCGATTTGAGATTTCTGAAAGATTTTCGAAATGGGATTTCGATGGAATTATTTCTTATTTATTTTTTGAATATGAGTTTATTTTTGGTGTGGGACACGCCGTTAATTTATTGATCTTTCTTATTTATTTATCGACTTTCGGATTTTGGCATTGGGAATGCCTTGATGATGATTTTGGAATTGGTTTTGTTTCGAATTATGGAGATTATGATTTATTATTATTTCTCGCATTTTTGCTATTGATTTGAGATATTCTTGACGTGTGGGACACGTCGTTGGAAATTCATTTGCGAGAGTTGGGGGAAGCTTTATGTATTTTGGATTTACTGGATTTTCGGTTATGTTTCCCTGTGCCATACTGAGGGGTGATTTTATCATGCTAGCATTGATTTTCCGCCTTTGTGGCGCGGTGATGGGATCACCGTAGCCCTTCCGCCTTTGTGGCGCAGGTTACTGTCTCTGTGACAGTAATTCTGTAGCCCAGTATCCTATCGCTACACTTAGTGGCGTAAGGGTATATTACGGGAGTTATGGGAGTTCTTTAGCCTGGGAGGCTATCACCCAACCAAGCCTGCGTGGCTTATTCGTATGGCTATCATCTTCCCCTACTTATACTATTTTTGACTAGCGGGGACTAGTCTGAGTTTTCTTAACCAGCGGGGCTGGACTTATATTTTCGAGTATTGAAATTTCAATCTTTTACTTTGTTGTTTTGACTAGCGGGGCTAGTCGGTTTTCTGGAGTTCAACGTTTTTCGGATTATTTTCTTAAGTGTTCTATAAATGTTGCATGCATCCGGATTTTATATATCGAAAAATGTGGGAAAGTATGAAGTTTTATTTTGTTTTATTCATATTAAATTATTTATTTTTGTCCACTCACGCTAACGTTTTTATGTACTTTCCCCTGGGCCCTTCGGTTTCAAATGCCCAGTTTGCAGGCGAATTAGTGGAGGTCGGGCGTACATGACATTTGAGGCATAATTGTCACCACTTCCGCATTGTAGGATCCCTTGATCATTTACTCTACTTTTTTATTTCCTTGTGAATTAGTATTGCTCTGATAACCTTTGGGATTTGTATTGTTAAGTTGAGTTTTGTGTTTTGCGAGTTGGGGAATGTTGATTTGGGGAGCAGGGTGGCTCCAGGAGCATAAGGATGGACGATTTAGAAGTGTGAATTCTCTTTCTACAGGTTTTGGGTTGTCCATTTTAGGGGAAGTTCCGCCAAATTTTTGGTAGAATTTCTTCTAAGGTGGGCCCCGCAGGGCCACTTCGGATTTCAGGGTGAAATTCGGGGCGGGTCTTGTCATAGAGCCATTGAGCTTGACACCTCCATAACTTCCAGTTGAATCATCTTTAACGGAGACAGAAATTTGGTTGGAACCATGAGACGTCTCACCATCTCCATCTTGCTTGATCATGGTCGAAACGTCTTGATCTTTAGTCATGGTGAATACGCAACAGGATGAAAAAACAACAAAGTTCTTAGAAGTATAAGAAGGCAACGGTGATGAAAGGATCAAAGGACAATGAACAAATCCAAACACAAAGAACAAGGGTCAAGGATCAAAGAACAATCAGTCAGAGTCCAGGATCGGATCTCTGCTCTGATACCAAGTCAAAATATAACAAAAAACAAGAGACAATTTTGGCTGAATAATTCTATATCTCATTCACCTTACAAGAAGGAATTATATACAAATTACAATTGTGCCTAATAAGACAAGTATTATTCCTAAGGTAAGTAGTAAATCAAATAATACTACAGACATTACAGATCACAAAATATTACAGAATATCTACATAAATAAGGTAAGTATGACTCACGCAAACACCTACAACATCTCAGACCCTCCCAAATAAAATGTAGATTGGTCAGGGTCATTCCTACAATCTCTGCCACCACCCAAACTCGTACTCCCCTTGCCCCAGCCTTGATCTACGTGTAGCGCAGATCTAATCCACACCAATTTTGGTCAGCCCTATTGACACAACCTACTAGAAGAGAAACCAAACCTGCCCTCCAACCACCAAGCCACCACTCCTCTCCTCCGCCAACTTCTTCGGCATTACAAAGATTGATCATATCTATACCACTAGTAACATCCACTCACCCCCGTTGCTCTGTCTTGATGCGCTCCACTTGCACCCACATTCGCCCATCAACGACTCAACATCCCAAAGGGCTTTGAGGACCCGTCTAGCCGCACCCGCATCCCTACGAGAAGACCGAAGGCCATCGCCGGCGAGAAGGACCGTTAGACGAGAGCTATAGTTTTTTTACAGGATGAAATATTTTTACATACCACACTCATTCCCTACTGTAATGCACATGTTTGTTGTGTAAAATACTCATGAAAAAAGGAAGACGGGGTGTGCTTTGCAAACAAAGGGGTGCCAATTTCACTTATTCTTTTTCAGTTATTAGAGCCCATCTTTGGTTTGATTCACTTGTTCAGTCATGAATTGGAATTGCAAGTAATGACTCTCTCTCTCTCTCTCTAGACTTAGGTTATTCTTTGTCACCAATGACGCACTTCAGTCGAGATTTTCGAGTAACTCTCATTGTTGGTCCTTTTCAACCAATGACTCTCATCCTTGGTCTTCTCCAACAAGCGGCTTCGCTTGTTAAGAAGTCTTTCAGTAGATATGTAGCTCTATGTGCTAGAACCAAGGGTGTTTTGGCTTCTAGGGATTGGCAACCTAGTGGAATTGTCGCAAATGGGGTGCCTCGTGTTATGTTTGTTTGTCGACGTGTTATCATCGTCCTTTTTTACCTGGTTTAGCTGAAAGGCTGTTAATTTCATGCAGGATATCGGCCAATTACACCAGGGTCGTTTGCCTAAGGTAGCGGTAGTGCATTCTTAGAGTTTGAACCTCTGCGAGATAGAGACAGTGATTGGGTACAGTTTTGATCCTTTTAGGGCATTGATATTTGATGCCCTTCTGGGGATAGGGTTACTGGTTAGGCCGAGATTAGTTTCAAGCTTTTAAGTTTTTGCAATGTGTTGCGACATATTGGATTAACATGGAGATTGTCTTGTCATCCTTGTGCTTCACTTAGTCTATAGTTTGTTGAGGGCGGAGGGCTCTTCTTTAAGGTTTCCTTCCATGCCTCATGTCAGACATATGAATTGCGGTCTTAGATCCTTAATGTGAGAACATTGCTAGATAATTTTAATGATCGTTGCGTGCTAGTGCTCTTGTTGGTGGTGACATTTGAGAGGCTATTTTTTATCAAAGAATAATTGCTCTTTAGTTGAGTTTTCACTTTTGAAGACAACTTACTTTGTTTAACTGCACATTGTGTAACTATTAAAGCTTTCAGCCAACATGACTTTCCAACGATAACATTTAACTTTTACAACAACTCTAACCAATTAATAGTCTGATGTAGCAAAAATTAGAAAGTTCAATTACTAAATTTGACAAATTGTCTAAATGTTGTGCGTTCTACTCTCATTTTTGTTTTCTCTTTAAAAAGTTGCATGCAATACTTTTACCTGCACTACAAACACCAACATTTCATTTTTCCAAAAATAAAGAATAATTTCCATACCGATTTAGTCTAATGGCTTAAGTTTTTTTTTTTAATAAAGGGCTAGTGCGGGTGCCGTCAAGCCTTGATTATTGAAACTGTCGAATACAAGGGGGGGACATTAAGTCTAAACCTCTTATTATAATATGCATCTAGAGTATGTCCTGAAATAATATTAGGAATCTCTACAAAACTCATGTATTCTAACAAGCACCAACTAGCAAAGAGTGCACAACTGGCTACTCTATTTGGTTTGACATAGCAGTGACATAACGGAAAGATAACTCGATATGTAACACTATTACAACATAACATAAGTACCAGATGCACAGCTTTCCCATTATGTTGCCGCCGAAGGGTAGATCCGACAACACTTAGCTTCACCCTACCACTAGGCGGTAGCGACCATTTGACTAGGGCTGACATTTTGGGCCGAAGCAACCGAGCCAGCCGGATTTCGAATCGGCCCGAACCGATTTGGGCCGAAAATTCGGCTTACCGATTTTTGGCTCGGCTAAGTCGTACCGTATGGCTGCCTTCGACTCGGCTACAGTACGAGCATCTGCATACCGTCGGTATACCGTACCGACCGTATGTATGCGTATTACCAAATAAATCCCAAAATATAGCAAGAGGCAAGGTTCGAAACCCTAACCTCCTGCACGAAAGCTCCGCTCCCAACCACTGAAGCACAAGATGTCCTCAGTAATATATGTACAAATATAATATTTATTATATCTTTAACTCCAACATACCAATAATTCCGAAAATAGATAAAATGTAAGAGGGCTGATTCGAACCTCCCACCTCTATCAAAAATACTCAACCCATCACCACTGGACCACGAGCTACTTTCGATATGGTATGTACAAACTTTATATTTATAACTTCATATACAATATAAATAAACCACAACAAACAGAGAGGATTCATTAGATTCGACTTCATCTCTTTCATCCTCATCGAAAGTTCCCGTCTTTCATCCTCTTCTTTCTTCTATTTTTTCCGTCTCTTATTTTTCTCCTTCACCATCATCATCATATCACCAACAACATAATCAAATCCTTATCATCAGCGTCATCAATCCTTATCAATAATCTCATTAACACAACAATTGGTTGTCTGCGATTGGAATACAATCAACACAGCAATTGGTTGTCTGCAACTGGAATATATATAATCAATCAGGCTTTTCTCTAATCTATCTATTCCTTAATCTTCGTCCTCTAATCGGTCTATAATATATGGTACCCAACTTCAATATTAGATTGGCATCCCAATTTTGACTCGTTTGTTTTCCAGAAAGTGATTCTCTCTCCAAGTAGCATCATTAGATCATCCTTGTCTTCTCCTCCAGATTTCTTCTCTGAGTTTTCATGCGGTTACCAAATACCAACCGATAGCAAACCGAGATCTTGGTTACCGACTACTCGGTATACCGATTATATCGGACGATAACGGTTTCAAAATTTGGCAACCGACGGAGATCGGTTCGGCAGCGGTTGACGAGAAAATACCTCAGTTTAGTACCGAATCCAGCCCTATATTTGACGAAGCAAGGAACTCGCCGCCTACCTAGAGCAGACAAAGCACTTTGAGTGCACACACAGACACATAGCCCGACTAGCCCTACACAACTAATGTAGGGAATTATTGCTCGCATAAAGCGCAACATAACTAGAAAATGTAAATAAATAAAAATATTAAATAACATATAACCTAAGGCTGGGCCCAAAAAGGCTCCAACCCAATCTTCAGCCCACCACGGGCCCACTAGAAATACCCAAGCCCAAAGGGTCAAACCAGGAATTGGGCCGTAACCATCCCTCCCGGCCCAAGGCAAAGGCTGCAACGCGTCGCCTCCAAGTCCACCTCCCTAGCACTGGCGTCGGGCTTCGACACCGTCCAACCATCGACGATCAACGCCGACCATCGCCGTTCCTACCCCACACCAACTAGTACCTGCAAACTCTGCCTTGAGACCTGAAACAATCTTCTGATCACCATCACCAGCCAACCCACCAACCTCCGATTTCATCCATCGAAGTCGGCCCGTCGACCGCCGACACCCACCAGACTTTGCTCCGACTCGGCAAGGTTCCAATCTCCCTCCAATCCCAACCTGCAGCCACGACACAACCAATCCCATCCGTCGAGAGAGAAGATGCAGGACACCTCCCGATCCCATCCTCCGAGCTTTAGGCATGCCCACCAAACAAGCAACCCGTCCGGCCGCACTCCGCATGTGCCGGCTAGGCCAGAGGCCGTCGCCAATGCTGGG
The DNA here is from genome assembly GCF_958449725.1 of Rosa rugosa. Classification (NCBI taxonomy): domain Eukaryota; kingdom Viridiplantae; phylum Streptophyta; class Magnoliopsida; order Rosales; family Rosaceae; genus Rosa; species Rosa rugosa. The sequence goes on from NC_084824.1 coordinate 50,975,941, forward strand.
GCATAGCCGGACAGGCACAAGCACTGCCAACGGCGTCCTAGAGAGAGAGTTTTTTCTAGGGTTTTCCAAGAGAGATTAAGTGTTCCTTTTGTAAAAACCAATTTAGATTTAACTCATTAAATTCAAATTTGACATATGATTGACACAAGTATTGAAAATGTTATACACCTTCTTTTCTAAAAGACAACATAAGTGATCTCTAAATGAACTTATCGTGTAAACTACGTTATAGTAAATTTTGTTGATAAAATTCTTCGGTAACAGGTCTTCTTGATCAAATTACAAAATCCCCTTGATTTTGCAATTTTAGAAGAAAATAAGAAAACTATTAAATCCCATACCAAACTTAATGAAAATCAATTATGTAATCTAATTTCATTAGGTGAAGCAATCAATTTCATTATGTCAATCATATGTCAAAGTTGCATGCAGTACTTTTACTTACACTACAAACACCAACATTTCATTTTTCTAAAAATAAAGAATAATTTCCATACCGATTTAGTCTAATGGCTTAAGTGTTTTTTTTTTTTTTTTTTTTTTGAGAAATAATCATATAGATTTCATTAAAATAGGTAAGGCCAGAATGACCATTACATATCCTTCTGCTACCATGTACAAATAGTCAAGAAGTTGTGATGCAAGTAAACATCACGGTGATACATAGACTAGGACCATTCATTCGACATGTGATGCTCACTTATTCCAGCGAGCCTATTCAACTATGATCAAGTAAAGCATAGTAATTGAAAAACTAACTAAACAATGGGTATAGAAACCCAACAGTTATCCTAGACCCTAGAAACCAAAGCGCAGTATTCTTCTTCAGCCTGATTTGAGCCCGAAAAACAGCTAAATTGCTCATTAGACCATTCGGATCCCAATAACCAAGCCCAAAGACTGGGGTTCTAAAACCAGATAGAGAGATCTAGCCCAGTAATATAGTGAAAGTGGGCCCCACAGAAGCCCAAACCCATGACAGATTGGTTTGATCTAGACACCCATCTCTGGGCATCCTAAAGCCACCCTCGTCGGACGTCGATTACCAGGCCATTGGCTTCGCCTTTCACTGCCACCCTCAGCAGCCAAATTGAACCTATGGTTGCGTCGTCGCATCATAGTATCTTGCCTCCATACCAAATCGCAACCACCACTGCACATTTGAATCCAAATCTCAAAAGCAGACCGCTGCTTCCATCTCCGGAAAACCGAAAGCTGCCATCACCACTTCTTGTCAGGCCGCCACCATCGCCCTCTGTAACTTGCCACCAGCGTCGTGGCCCTTGAAAGGAACCCAGGCCCAAGCGCCAAGCCAACAGTAGCCAAGTTGTTCTCACGTTTGCGTCGCCGCACAGCAGTGCGCCTTCGTCTGCCCGAATAAATTTTGATCCCAGCCACTCATGCGTCAAAGCACCCAGGCCAGCCATCTGTGATCCTGCATCGAGCCCAGGGTTAGGAGGCAATCTAGACGAGAAAGTCAGGCCACCGCCAGGATCTAGCCATGCCCAGATAAACAGGGAGCCCGTGCCTCTGCTATAGTCAATCCTAACGGTAGCAGCCTCTGACCGATGCAAAGGAACATGAAATCTGTGAAAAAGATCGAAGGATGATGACAAACAAAGATGTCCTGAGTTGGAATGGCCATAGCCGCCATTTTTGTCGCCGCCTGATGGTGGCAGTGGTAGGATGAGCGCGAGTGAGAGCGCGGCTAGAAAGAGCAGAGCGCTAGGGTTTTCCATGTCGTGATTGAAGAGACGTAGATAAAGAATAGGGAACTATCAATCTGGCTTTGTCTCCTGATGATGAGCGCTTAAGTGTTCCTTTTGTAAAAAGCAATTTAGATTTAACTCATTAAATTCAAATTTGACATATGATTGACATAGGTATTGAAAGAGAGTTCCTGTTGGGACCTCATCTCCTCACTATACCTCCCTTATTTTTTAATTATTAAATGACATATGTATCCTTATATAAAAAAATAGTTACAAACCACAAATTAATAAGGAAAATTATATTTTTTTTCCCTCTGAAAGATTTACAATAATACAAGAAAAATGCTAGAGATCCCAAATTTTTTTACCTAACTTACATACCAAATGACATGGCAACTGCCATATCATCACTTTGTAATTTCCACTTGTCTCCAATAATTGCTTTTAGTTTGTATTATTATTTTTTTCTTAACAAATAAAAAACATTGTTTTGAAACCCTAAGCCACCATTACTGGTACATTCCCAGGTAATTAATCCATTTGATTTAGAAGGAGACTAAAATTTCCTTGAAGTCAGTGAAAACCATCAAAGAAATCTAAAGAAGAAAATCTCTCGCCCAATCTCTCTTTCTAAAGAATTCATAGACCTAGGTCTCACCATTGCAATACCCAGTGAGATCAGTCTCCTTTTAGATCTAATTATCCCAAAATGTGATTTTCACGTTATCTCTTCCTATTGGAGGCAATCCAAATTGAGGAGTACGTTGTATCAAAGATGGATGATGATGGCTTGTGATTGTAGGGTTGAGTATTGGGATTGTGGGGAATTTGATTATTTGATTGCAGGGCATTTTTAGTTCTTCATCTTCTTCGTTTGGCCAATTAGAAATTTAATTCACAATATTATTTCTAATAATTTTTTCCTTGAAGACTTAATTTTCATAAATACACATAGGAAATTATCTAGTCACAAGTGATTACATGGCAGTTGTCATGTCATTTGGGATACAATTTTAGTATAATAATTTGGGATCCCTAGCACTGCTCATAATACAAACACATTTATAGTATTTTTATTATTTATTTCCATTTTAGTTGTCATTTCATACTTCTCATTTTCTTTGTTTATGAAAAAAAATCAAGAGAAAATGCATTCAAAATTACTTGGTGAATTATACAAAAATAAAACTATGATGCAAGAGAGAAGAAAATAGACAAAGGTCTTTCTCATCAATATAATAAGATCATGAAACAAGAGACATAGAGCCCTCGTGTAAACTAACCAAATAAGTTTGTGAAGCGGCATGGCAAATAAGACAAAACTAAATATTAAAAAAAAGAATGAACAAATCTAATGTTCCAACCTATCTAAAACTCCAGTAACCATACACCATAAAAACTAAGCTTTGGAAATCCATGATTAAGCATGAAATATTAGGCTTGAAAAAGCCATAATAATTTTTTGTTAATTAGTTACACTATCTTTTTTCAATAATTATCTCAGATTTTTTTGAAACAATAATATCAAGTTTCTTTTTTGGTAAATAAATAATTATGGAAGCATTGTAACTCATTCTTAATGCTCGAAAACATTTTCTTTTATGGGTAAGGTTAAGTTAGGTATTTAAAAGAGGTTTACTTAGCAAATTTTACTTTTTAAAAAGCAAATAGGAGGTGTAAAGAGTTGAGATGTCAAATAAGCAAATATAGAGGTTCCACTAGAAAAACTCGTATTGAAAATGTTATACACCTTCTTTTCTAAAAGACAACATAAATTACCAAATTTGTTCTTCTCATCCATAGTTCCATACTCTAATTTCTAAACGAACTTATCGTGTAAACCACGTTATAGTAAATTGACTAAATTCTGTTGTTAAAATTCTTCGGTAACGGGTCTTCTTGATCAAATTACGAAATCCCCATGATTTTGCAATTTTAGAAGAAAATAAGCAAACTATTAAATCCCATACCAAACTTAATAAAAATCAATTATGTAATCTAATTTCATTAGGTCAATCAATCAATTTCAAATTCAACTTACCCCCATAGAATCACCTCTCAACCCAACTCTCACGAGTGAAGACAAACAGAGACGGCCGATGGTAACTCGGTAATCGGGTCAAAGTCCACGCCCCTTTTTCAAAAATTCTACCCCCAAAACCGGGTCCGGGTCCGGGTCGGACTCGGTCACCGAGTCGGACCGGCCTTAAACCCTGCTTCTTTGAATTGCTTTAAATATTAAGACACAACGACTAGACCCACGGCACAAAAATTTCAGAGAGAGAGAGAGAAAACCAGAGAGCTTCTTCATTTTCGCCTTCACCACTCTCTCTTAGCTTCAATGGGGTTCTTCTCCTTCTTCGGCCGCGTCCTCTTCGCCTCCATCTTCATCCTCTCCGCTTGGCAAGCGTAAGCTCCCTCTATCCGTCCCTCTCAGATCTAACCAGATTAGGGCTTTGAATCTTGAATCTTGAATTTTCATCACCGGAAGCCGATTTGATTCAGCTGTGCTTGTCTGATCTAGTTCATTAAGCGTTATTTCAGATTTTGTTGGAAAAAGAAGTGTTGTTTGTTTTTGATATGGATTTAAGGCTCAGTGTGTTATAGATATGCATGTTTGAAATTTCGCGATGGTTATTGGAGTTACGAGATTGAGATTGAAACGGTTGTTAGATCTTTGATGATTTTTCTATAATAAGCGTTGAAATTTTTTGAATTTTCAGATGGTTTTTTTTTTTTGCTAATTGATGGTTGATACTGGCTTTTAGTAGTTACTGAGATCTAGTTAGTTGGGCTGGATTTTTGTAAATTGTTGTTGTTTAGTCTGTGGTGTTATTATGAAGTTTCGAAAGTAAGGTTTTTTTAATGCATCTGGGGGATGTAATGATCTTTTGTGTGTGTTAAGTAATCTGGATTAAGAATAACTTTGAAGCGAAGTTATTATGACAAAGAGTTGGACTACTTTGCATATGTGTAAAGTTTTGTTGGCTATTCTTTATCCCGTCATTGATTAATTAACCCTTTTCTATGTACATAGGGGCCAATTTTTAATGCTGAATTAATTGGATGCTAATTGTTGGTTCGTTATGTTAGTAACTGCTATCTATTGTATGGTTTACGTCCCGGTCCTTGGTTACGGCTGTTTTATTTTTGCTTCAACGAAACATTCAGACTGTGACCATTCTTTGCATCTTAGTGCTGATTTCTATTTGATTGAGTGCTATCTGAGGTTAATGAACAGGTGTAAGGTTTGGATGTAGTCTCTTTAGTTTGTTTTCACTAATGACACACTTGGTATATAATTTAAAGAATTTTGAATTACTTTTGTTGGGCTTTACTTTGCTTTCGTTTAAGAATTTATGCTCGACTTCTGTTACAAAAGAATCTATTGCACACTTGTTTGTTATAGATGTGAGTTTTTTTTTTGTTTTTTTTTATTTTTTTTTTGGTAATGCTGATTTTTTGGCCAATCCTTAGTGCTAGATTAATTTTGACTGCTATCGGTGTATGGGTTACGTCCGGTCCTTGATTAGGCACTTTTATTTTTGTTTCAACAAACATTCTATCTGTGAACATTCTTTGTGTCTTAATGCCATTTCTGATTCGATCAAGCGCTATTTAAGGTTAATGAACTAGTGTAACATTTGGATGTAGGCTCATTAGTTACACTTTGTATATAATTTGAAGAATATTGCATGATATTTGTTGGGCTTTACTTTGCTATCTTTTAAGAATTTATGCGTGGTTTACCTTGCATATTGCACTTGTTTGGTATATTCAGAACTTTATTATTTGTGTTGATGTTGCGTTTGTATACTTAGGTTCAATGAATTTGGTACTGATGGAGGACCTGCTGCAAAGGAGTTGGCTCCCAAATTTTCCGTTTTAAAAGATCACCTGTCTTCGAAACTGGGCTTTGCATTACCGGATGTAGATGTAAGTCTTTGTCTGTCTTTCTCTGCAGCTTCTTGCATATATCATTCTGTCATGTTGCTCATGTGTAGTATGGCTTTTGATGTGGGAATGTTGTGTGCAGCCTATTCATTTAGCTGGAGCTGTGATAGCTCTAAAAGGTCTGGGAGGCATTCTATTTGTACTTAACAGTAATATTGGAGCTCTTCTCCTGGTTAGTATTACTTTCTATTGTGATCATTTCCTTTTCTATGATCTCACTTGTTTCAAAGCGATTGGTTGTTGTATATTACTGAATTAAGCTGATGTTTTTCTGGTTGTAGATTATTCAATTGGCATTTACCACTCCCCTCATCTATGATTTCTACAACTTTAGTCCAGACACTCCCAAATTTGGTGTACTCCTGAATGATTTCTTGCAGGTTTGTAACACAAATGCCTATCGCTTGATTGTTTTCCAGGATATGCTTGTGTTCCTTTTAGTTGGAAACTTAGTTTTTGTGCTTGTATTTTTTCTCTTTGCAGCAAGCAGCACTTGTTGGTGCACTGTTTTTCTTCATCGGGATGAAGAACTCTATTTCTAAGAGGGGACAAATCACCAAGAAGAAGATCCACAAAACCAAAACTGGTTAGACGTATATCGATGAAGCGATAGATTTTGAAGAGGGGCTTAAATTTTAGGGTCTCGAAGTGGCTGCTAATCACCATCAGATTGTGGATGTGAAACTTCTTATTATTGCTCCTGTAATTTTTTCAGATTTTCTTTTTAGGATACATTACTTTTATTGGCCCTGTTACAGGGTGAAATTTATTGTTACTTCAGCAGATGATTGATTGCAGCCTATGTTTCTTCTTATTCTTAAAATCTACTTTGCTTCAAATCAACTTTACTCTAATGACAAATCACGTTGCTTTTGAATTGTGGATATTTTTCAGAGCCTTCACAATTGCTAATGAAAGAAATGGTAAAGCATCGTGTGTTCTTAATCACATTGCTATAATGTATTATGGTTGATAGTTGTGTTGAATACATTGGCAGTCTTAAATTAGGTTGAACATATTATATTGGATCTTGCCTCTTTTACTTAGAATTGGAGCTTGTGGTTGGTCTTGGAGGCTTTTTGTTTGGTTTTGGCAAAATCCCAGTTGCAGAGTACAAGAAAAGAGGTTAGAGTGTCCGACAATTTAACAGTTTAATTCTCACCAATAGTTAGAAAGCCATCCTATGGCTTAAACTTAGCATGCGTGTGACTTCAAATGCTAAAGCCAATAAACCAGCACTGGCAGCACATACAACCCAAACAGTATATCTAGTTCAGTAATTAGTAGTTCATAATTTATTCACAGAAAGCATAGACATACCACATCCTAATGGATGCAAGTACCTACTGAAAAGACTCTCATCTCTTGGTTGAAGCACAATCTCCTCTTGGTTCACAGTCCTTTCGCATCTCCTCCGGATAGTTAAGAGCTTGCAAGGCAACTGAGGCCTGGAGAAGTTGCTCAGCATGCTTGGCTCTCGCTTCTGCTTTCTCCGCTCCCATCTCCTCCTTCCTTGCTCTTTCTTGAGCCTTGTTGTATGAAGCGACCTCCCTTTCGTTCTTCTGCACCACAATGGGAAGTCTCTCATTATACACCCCGAAACTTTTGACGGCCGCAACGGCTACGGTAGCTGAAAAAATTGCAGACTTTTACGGTCATAAAATTATCAATCATTGCCGCCGAGAAAGGAATTTTCACCATCATATCAGATATTTTTGCCATCGGGATATAGAGAGGTGAAAATGTCCTAACCCTAGACCGGAATAAAAGGCATCAAGCAGGCTTCGCTTGTCAATGAGATGAGATATTGACTTGTCGTTCGTTTGACCAAGATGAAAACAACTACGTGAGACCAATATATACCATGAGTACCATTTGTAAGCATATATACTTACATATTTATACTTTGAGTTTCATCGGTAAAAATTATAATTCGAATTATTCTTTGGAGGAGGAAGGAGGAATAGTTTAAGAAACTACATTCTACAACTTTTGGAACTGAAATACTTCTCGTCATCGCCATCTCCATCAAGCAATCCTAGAAAACGCAAAAACCAAGCTATTATTCCTCTCGCCATCGCCATCTCCATCTCCAAGCGCATTCTCATCCTTGTCCTCCCCCACCTACGATGAGGCAGTTGCAAACGATATGGGTATCGTTGCAACCGCAACAACGGAAGAGGGTGGGATAACTGAGGGCATAAGTACTTTTGTGGTCTCCTTCGATGAGGCAGTTGCAAACGATATGGGTATCGTTGCAACCGCAACAACGGAAGAGGGTGGGATAACTGAGGGCAGAAGTACTTTTGTGGTCTCCTTCGCTCAAAATCTCATTCTCTCCCAACAAGCAAAATCTTTCAGATTGGCTGTGGTTGGTATACCGGCCCATAATATGCTCATTGGGGTTTAACTGTTTAAGCATAGCAAGTCCATATAAATAGTAGAAACAACAATTTGATGTTTTCACTCTTTCTTTCTTCCAGTTTAAACAATATTATTAAATTTTTTTTTTTCATTGAACTATTAAACCATTTTTAAACTTGGAAAACAAAATTTTGTTTTTCTCGTTTTTGTTTTGAAAAAACGTTTTTAAAAAATCATTTTTGAAAACGTTATCAAACAATATTCCCAGACTATTTCATGATCAAAATTCCCACTATTAAGGACAAAATTATGTACATTATCCTTCTAAAAATTTTATATTCACCAAAATTTTTTTGCGATCATAGTTTCATTCTATGGCGTTATTGGATCAATATTTTTTTATGCTCCTTACTTACTCTGAGGATTCGTGGTTTCTCGGCTTTGATTATGACGGAGATTGTAGATTTGCTTCTGTATAGTGTACTAAGGCAAAAGGCTGGGGCCATTTTTTTTTGTTCGTAACTTTCGAATTTCTGATTTTGGACATTTTCTTCAATCATTTTATAGATGTGTGTGTGTTGTGCACCTATGGCTAAGAGTTGGATTCGCAAATATGATGTTATCTATTCATCTATGTGATAAGTTTTTTTTTTTTAGATTAAATATTTGTTACTCCTCAAACTTTTGCCTGAAAAACAGTTTAGTCCCTCGCCTTTTAAATTAAACTGGATAGTCCTTATTCTCTCTAATTCTCACACAACAGGTCCTCAACAGACCTAAATTGACTATTATACCCTCATTCATCTTTTTTTCAATTTTTTTTAATTTTTCTCTCTTTATTTTTATTTATTTTTATTTTTTCATACTTCTCTCTCTCAGCTCTTTCATTAATTTAAAAGGCAATTACAAAGAGGTCTAAAAGAACTCCCAATAGCCTATTACAAACAACACACAACATAGGCCTAAACAAAAAAAACAGTAACATAGTGTAGCCCAAGAATGAGCTGCCACGCCACCACCAGCGACCACACCGTCGTGAAAGACAGAGCCTCCATTCCATCGTGAAGCAAACAGCGGTAATAGCCTTCCATTGCAATGGATCGAGCAAGACCTATGCCAAATTCGATAAAACGAGCCTTCAAACCTCCAGAAATCACTGTAATCATCACATGCATCAAGAACCTATTCTGCCGAAAGAACCACAAACATAGCAACCGAATGAAATGAGTCTGGATAAACCGGATGAAGGTGAGATCCTGGGTAGGACCGAAAAGACAGGCACCCGAAGGTACACAGTCCCTTGTTGCATCACCTCGTGCGATAGTGGAAAAACCAAAGCTCTGAAGAGCCAATGAACCAAACAAAGGAAAACAATGGGAGATGAAGAGGATGGAAACAAATGAATCTAAGAAATTTGAAATCGAAAACAAAGAGACTTAAGCAAGGTCAGAACGGAGATGAACTCTGAGCAAAACCGCCGAATATGGCAGGTATGGAAAAAACCAAAAGGAATACAGAACCAGCAATAACAGAAGAGAAATCTAGATCTAAGATCCCCCACTCTCAAGCCATAGATCGCAATCAAAACAATTGATCGAGATCTGGCGAGAGAGGGGGGAGGAGGAGGTGGAAGAACTTGTCGGTTTGCTTTTTTTAGAGAGAGAGAGAGGTTTCCTTTCGATCCAGACCTAGAGAGAGAGAGAGAATAAATAAATAAATAAATAAAAAGAGAGAAAAATTAAAAAAAAAATTGAAAAAAAGATGAATGAGGGTATAATAGTCAATTTAGGTCTGTTGAGGACCTGTTGTGTGATAATTAGAGAGAATAAGGACTATCCAGTTTAATTTAAAAGGCGAGGGACTAAACTGTTTTTCAGGCAAAAGTTTTAGGAGTAACAAGTATTTAATCCTTTTTTTTTTTTTTGAAAGGGATCTACGTGATAAGTTTAATATGTTAAAATTGATGCGATGATAATGAGATGACCGGGATGAATTCTTTATGTAGTTAATCTCTTGTATGAGGGAAAATTTGTTCCAGCTAATTCTCATATTGTATATAGATATGATCTCATATTTTTACTTTCTTTTTTAGCTGAAAATGTCATCATATTATAGAATTACCAAGTAGTATAATCATGACACACACCTAAGAATCGTAAGAAAGGGTCATTACGCAGAGTACACCAACAAAGCCTATCTCAAAACAAAGAATAAGGTACCCAGAGCACACCCAGTACACCCACCTTTTAAAATCATGCCATAAAACATAGAGCCCTAGTTCTCCGAAGCAATTAATGTAAATGAGTCAATAGAGCATGCTAGATTCTTAGCGACCTATTCAAACTTAAGCACTACTAGAGGTAGAAAGAGGTATACCTCCATCATCTGGCGAACTAGTGTCCTCTATTTTGGACTCATCTTCAATATTCTTAGGAAAGCACTTCATTTGAGCTTGGGCTGCTTCTCTTTTGTCTCTGTATTCGGAGTACTAGTCAGCTTGGCCTTATTTTTGCTTCCCTTGGATCAACTTAACCCCTGCCGGTCGCTTCTTACCGCTCAGAGTCACAGCCTCCTCAATCACTCACATGATCCTCCACCACTGTAGCAACTGCCTCCACAAAATAACTTGATAGGCCGTAAGGGTTCGGAAGAGGAAGTGCTTTTCCTCCATACTCTAGATAAGAAACAAAGAGAAGCGCTCTGAAAATGGAAGGCCTATACGAGAAAGTAAGTAGATGCGAAGAGAACAGGAAAACAAAGTGACTAAAAATAGAATGTATACAAACATAATAAAGAAAATTCAAAACCCGTTAATCCAATAAAATTATATATTTAATGAGCGATTCAGATCTTTTTTTTTCTCATTCTAAAAATAAATTTATTCACTAATGAGGAGAAATATTATAAACATTAAAATTGATCGATAATGATTCCATAAACCATTTCGACTCATCTTCAATTTGCGAGATTACCCATTTAGAAAGAACTTAGCAATACAATAAACTACTTCGTAACAATATATTTGATGTCCAAGCTCACTTTGTTCATATTTGTCTATCTAATCATTCAATTTCCCCATCCAAAAAAAGTAAAAAAATCTCAACGTAATTAATAGTATAGAACACACATGGAAAAATTTATAGCCAGTTACCGTTGAAAAAATATTTACTTTCGCCGGAGCAAAACACAGAGCATCACAAAAACTCAGACAAACTGAGTTGGGATTTCAAGCTCACTCCTTTCAGCTTCAATGGTATGAACCCAGAACTCTCTCTCTCTCTCTCTCTCTCTCTCTCTCTCTCATCGTTACAATTCACTAAGCAAGCTTGTGCTACTTTTGCCAGGACTACCTGAAATCCGTGGTGCCTTCACACCTCTTCTCCGAGCGAGGCTCCAACCTCGTCGTCATCAACCCAGGTATACCCAGAACAATTCACCATAAACCCATCAATTTTCACTATGCAAAATCCAGTCTTGCAGTCACTCACTTTGTCTTCATTTCTGTTTGGGGTGAGCTCAGGTTCTGCAAATATCAGAATAGGCCTTGCTTCACAGGACAGCCCTCTTGAATTCCCTCAATGCATTGCTAGGCGCACCACACAAGTGCCCAAGATCAATGTTCAAGACCAGGTTGCTTAAATTTGAGAGCTTTGGTTTTTGTTTATGTATTGGCTGGTCTTGGCTTTTGTGGTTCTGATTAGGGTTTTTGAATTGTTGTTGGGTTTTAGATGCTTAATACTCCAGTTACTACTGCACAGTACATGGAGCGCGAAAAGGCGTATGATAAAGTGAGCCTATGCACATTGATTTGTTGATCTTGTCCTCATGGTTTTGTATTTGGCATTTTGATTGAAGCTATGTGTTTGTGTGTGTTTCTAAGATTGCCACTGCGTTGAAGATACCGTTTCTTGATGAAGAGATTGCTAAGAATTCTTTCCCACGCAAGGTACAAGTGAAATTTGTTTTCTGATTGAATGATCAATGCAGGCATTCATTTTGATAGAGATATGTTGGCTTTTGGTTTCATTCGAATGTCTGAAATTCAAATGGATGTTTAGTGGTTTCTGTTAACTTCCATTTCAGTGAAAAATCTTCTAATTACCTAAAATCTGTGAAGACTAATATCGGTGTAGCTCAATTTTTGGTGATGAGGTGTTTTGGTTATTGAAATGATGAAACTGATGTGCAGATGGGACGTATTGATGGAAACAATCCACATAGTAGTAGAAAGGAAGCAGCATTTGACTGGACAGATGTGTATGAAAGGGACTCTAATTCGTCACCTGCATTAGGTAAAATATGAATCCTTGATTCTCATGGTTCATTGAACTGCTTTTAGGGTTGCATGGGCGAACTTGATGTTTTTCAATTATACATGTTATCTGCTTTTGGTGCACACCTCCTCATCCAGAAACTTTCTATGTGCAGAAAGTTCAGAGGATAGAGCCACAACTAAAGAGGCCATGGACCAAGACCAGCATGACGATGCAAATGCTGAGGAGCTTGGTTCTAGCAAACACCAATACAGAGAGTTCATTTTTGGTGAGGAAGCACTAAAAGTATCTCCCATGGCGCCATATACATTACGTCGTCCTATTCGCAGAGGCCATCTAAATATATCGCAACATTATCCCATGCAGCAGGTGCATTCCCACTTTTTTATTAGTTTTTAATATGAGATAAATTTTATTACGTTGTCAGCTGGTTTGCTTTTGACTCTTGAGAATTTTCAGTTGACATTTTTAGTTATGTATGATTCATCACAATATTATCAGACTCTGCCACTAGTTTTCATGAAATACTCCATGTCTTATATACAATATTCTGTATAGGTATTTGAGGATGTGCTTGCTATTTGGGACTTCATTTTGACGGAGAAGTTGCACATCCCTTTAAGTGAAAGAAGCATGTATTCTGCTCTTCTTGTCCTCCCAGAAACATTTGATAGTCGAGGTACTGATATTTCAGGATGCAATTAATGCTCCCTTTGTATACGTTGTGGACAATAGCATGTCAGTTCTATTGATAGATATATTCTTTTGATCATATCAGGATGCAATTAATTCTTTACATGTTTCATTTGCTCTTCATTGGTTCTTTTATCTGTTTTGACCTTTTGTAGTTCTCATTATGGAGATATGTTATCATTGGTAACATTGTATGAACATTGTCTTGGGAAAATCGGAAACTAATGTGATTTTTCTTTCCATTTTCCCCAAGCAGAAATAAAGGAATTGTTGTCTATAGTCTTGCGAGACTTGCGTTTCAGCTCTGCAGTGGTTCACCAGGTGATGAATTTTTCTTTTTAAATTTTGCATGATCAGTTCCTATTTAAGTTGTGATGCAAGACTATTTCCAGAGAACTCAAACTACTTTGGAGAATGAACTACTTCTTTGAGAATGTATCCTAGCTTTAACAATGTTCTTTTGTCCGTATCTGCATATTCAGTCATTTCATACCCAAAACTCGTGCTTGTCATTACAATCTAAATTCTTACCACAGATTATTACTACCAGGAATTTTGTGTGTATGTGGTCTTACATCTCTTACACATGCACTGTGTATGTGGTCTTACATCTCTTCCACATGCACTCTATGTTCAATAAGATAGTGCGATTAATAAACCTATCGTTTAATTTTTCTATTTGTTCTCTGATTGTTATTGGTGGTTGTCTTTCTTTTTTAGTGTTGCATTCCTATGTTTGCAGTACAATGTAGCCTGTCAGTGACTCTTCAGGGTTTCACCTTTATATGATGATCTATCGTGTGTTGGCTAATGTAGGAAGGTCTAGCTGCAGCTTTTGGGAATGGGTTATCAACAGGATGTATTGTTAGCATGGGTGCTCAGGTGACATCAGTTATTTGCATTGAGGTAACTGCAAGTTCTATACCTTCTTTTTCCTTCTATTTTGGTGTTGGTTGGTGTAAGGAATCACCAAGCCCATGTTGTGTTCCCATCTGGTCTGGGATTTGAATGCCCTAGGCAGTACATTACTAGCTATATGCTAGAGTTTACTGTCTACTAAGATTGTAGGCCTCTGCTGGAGGGGTCCCAGTTCTGAGTCCATAGATATCATTTCATGTTTTGGGAATCAAACATGCAAACACACATGTTTGTTACTGAAATGGAGGTACCTAATTTGGTGTAAGAAAACTTTTTTTTTTTTTAGAGAAATTTCTCTTGTATTACAAATACTAGCATACTCTGGTCACCAACACATCACCGTCATTTGCATTCCTCAAGCTCCAGTATCAACACCATCACAAGTTTCACAAAACTATACTCCCAAATTCTCACCTTGATCACCATCACTATTGGCTCCACTACATTTACCGCTACAACTGTGAATGGGCTCTGCAGGCCAGTACATATTCACCCATTGCCTCTACTATGATTTATTCATTCGCCAGGTTGAGGAATCTGCTTATTTTTTTTGCAATACCACCGTCAATACTTCTTCAGAAATCCTTCTCTAGATAAGTTTCACATGCAGCAAAATGAAAAAGAAGAATGATTAACCTTTTTCAAGCTTTTGGTTGTATATCAGTAGCATGAGTGGATTATACTTAAATTTCAGAGTTTTTAATTTTTTCCTTGCTTTTTTTCCTATGATAATTTACCACTTGTCTCCTTTGGTATCCAGGATGGAGTAGCTTTACCTACCACACAGAAAACCTTACCTTTTGGTGGAGAGGTGGGTTTCGTTTTTAAAATTTATTACTTAGATTCGCTATAGATATAAGAGTGAAAGATATATTATACCCTTGCTGCTGTAATTATCATCCATGTTAGCTATAAGTCCAAAAGGAATATGCACCCCCTCCTCAGTAACAGTTTCTTGACATAGTAAAACTAAGTCGTTCATTTCATGTTTCATCATTCTTACTTTTAATCTGCAAAATTATTATCCAGCCTTTAGTGCTCAACTGCTCATATGTCTGCACCCTATTTAGTTATGTCATCTTTAAGAAGTTGGATTTATTGTGTGTTGTTTATCATCTTGTCTTCGGCATAACGTGTCTGAAATGTATTGATGGTGGATCATATCATATCAGGTTTGACTAATTTGCTATTTCCTTCAAATGCTTTCAACCTGATCTATGCATGTGATTGTGCATTAATTGGTCTTTTAGTATGTGACCACCTAAATCTGTCATTACTATCATTTTGTAACCCCGTTCTTTACCTTTTGGACATCCATGAATGAAACCATTTTCATTGAACTTTTTCAATATCCTACTTATAGGCTTTACTGCATGGCGGGCTGAGGTGTTGTTAATCTAATGAGTGTTGTTAAATGATGAATTTATTTTTTCAGGATATATCAAGATGCCTTCTTTGGACTCAGAGACATCATCAGACATGGCCACAAATTCGTACCGACTTGTACACAAAGCCTATAGATCTCTTGATGCTTAACAGACTAAAGGAGTCTTATTGTGAGATTAAAGTTAGTTTTTCCTCCTTTTTCGGTTTTATTCGAAGGATTATCTACATGAAATTTATCTGTCGTTGTCTGACTTAGCTTCTATTTCGCTATACGGTTCATATCAATAACAGATTATTTAAATTTGTATACGTTTGGGTCCCTTGTAACAAAAAAAAAGAGAGGATACTTACTGGTAACTTAGAGTTTTAGGTGTTATTCTCTTTAAAATACTAAGCTCCTCCTAATCTAGATGGATGAAAATATGTTTAAGACAAAGTTGTCTGGAGGAGAAATTCTCATATCCCAAAGTGGGGTTAGGGATTCTCAATCCCATGGTTTGCTTCCATGTGGTCTGGGTTTCAAACCCCCAAAGGTATCTACCTAGCCAATTGTTAGAGTTTTCCTGCCTTCTAAACATTGTAGGGTTCAACAGGATGCCCCAGTTTTGGGTCCACTAAGTGGGTTTGGGGTTATTGAAGAAAAAAGAAAGGAGGAAATTCTTAGATTCAACTTTTGATAGGATGGTCTCTCCCGAAAGAGAGGCAGGGTAAGTATCGCATTACCATACTATGATACTAATCATATTCTCTTAAACTAGGTTATGCCTTCAGTTAGGTTGTTGTGAAGTACATTATGTTAGTGTAGGTTGATCCATCTTAGTTAAGTACACTGTTAGTAATTGATTCTATGGCAAGGGATAATGCACAGACGGCCAAAGATTGCAGATGTGGATTAGAAGGCCACCCCTTCATCTTGATTCTCAGGTTATGCCTTTTAATTATTTAGTTTCCTTTGTACAGGAGGGAAAACTTGAAGCTGTCGCTGTAGTTCATTCTTATGAAGATGGCATGCCAGCTGGATCTCATAAGACAAGCCTAACTGCTCTTAATGTGTGTATCTTAAAGTAAATTCTAATTGCACTACTCAAAAATGATTTTCTGGAATATTTATGGTCAATGTATCCTGTATAGGTCCCTCCAATGGGTTTGTTCCATCCGATGCTTTTGGTTCCAGATGCATATCCACCACCACCTAGAGTTTGGTTAGTGATGTTTGCCAAATTAGATTTCTCTGGGCCATAATAGTACTTCTGGTAAATGCTTCACCTTGATAAATATTGGCTTGGTTCTTTAAATAGGTTTCTTGACTATGAGGACATGCTGGAAGATACATGGCACATGGAATATCCGAGAAGACCTGAAATGTCAGAAGGACTGTATCCCAGCATGAATGTTGGGTATCCAATGTGGGATAGCTACCCAGTTTATGCAGCTAAACCAAAGAAAGAAGAGAAGGTTGGCCTTGCAGAAGCCATAACGAGGAGCATCCTTTCAACGGGTAGGTATCTGTAAAACTTGTCGACTATTTGGTTTTCTATCTGATACCTTAGTACCACTTGTTGCTTTGGTACAGGACGTTTAGACCTCCAAAGAAAGTTGTTTTCCAGTATACAATTGGTGAGCTGTTGACCAAATTAGACTATGAGTTTCTATGTTTGATTATTTTAAGTAGAAGGAAAAAAATGACATAGTGTCATGCTTTAGATTGGAGGAGTGGCTTTAACAAGAGGTCTTGTTCCTGCAGTGGAGGAGAGGTTTGTTCTACTCTTTTATTAACCTCAACATCTAATTGTTAGTTAGTATTCTTGGTGGTGATGCCTATGATGTTTTATGTAAATTATACCATATAGTTTGCAAATTTTGAGTTACGACAGGGAAACTGACCAAGATTAAGCTTTGTGTATAAACTCTTCAAGTATACAATATGGATTGCAATAGTTAGTTCAGGGGCACCATGCTTGGAAAAGTTGTTTGCAGGCCCCCATTTACACTTATCGATGAATCACCTCATCACAACTTTCTGCAAAATTTTATAGTTTCTAAGTATGCTTTGGTATTGCATTCTTGTGCAAGGGCCTGTGACCTATTAAAACCAGGACAGTGGAATTTGTCATTGTAATTTCATTCTGTGTCTGTTTTTGGAAAAGAAAAATTTAGATGAAGGATATACCCAAGTACTTCATTAATAAATTGCAAAGGCATTGCAATGAACCTTTGACTTGTTGTTTTAGACACGCATGTGATATTAATAAGAAATTTTTTATTTTTATTTTTTGCAGGGTTTTACTTGCAATTCCTTCAACTGAAGCAATTGATAGGGTTGAGGTAATTTACTTTCTTAATGGTTTTAAGCATGTATTACTTGGTTTTCTTGAGTTCAACTTCCATAGCCTATGTTCCTATACTTTGCCTGTGCAAATATGTAAACCTGATTATTCTAAAAAAAAATAAAAAATGTAAACCTGATCTCTCATATGTTACTTGGTTTGAGCAGAGCTGAGCTCTGTCCATATGTTTTAATAACTAATATACGTGTGTAGCTTAGCAATTGATATGAAAACAGAAAATTGCTTTTCAATTGAAGTGCACACTGATATCTGTTAGTGGCCAAGGTTTAGGGAATTTTAGGTGCCTCTGGAGTTACTGTTTTGTAGTTTTTATATAATCTTGGTTATGGTCATGGTTGAATATGGAGGAGGTAAAACTGTAAAAGGATGGACATGAAAAGTTTGATGATACAACTTTTTTTTAATTAATTATTTTTTATAGTTATGGATAATGATTTCACATATGGTCTTATGAACATCATAGATTCATTGTTTGCTGCCTGATTCAGTTGTACATTTCATACTATTTCTTGTCATGCCTTTTCTCATATGTGGTTATTACATTATCTCTTGAATGTTAAACAGGTCTTGCAATCAAGAGGCAATCCAACTTTTGTACCATGGAAAGGTGGAGCGGTGAGTCAAGCACCTTCTATTTCTGCAGTTTATAATTGTATCCAACTTTTGTCCGAAAAGCATTAGTTCGTCCTCAGTTGGTTATATATATCTGAATCTAATATGTTTTGCTAGCTAGTGGTTAAACTTTTTTTCTTCTGTTTACATATATATTTTTTACATCATGTTACCAACTTAGCTTATATCCTGCTCACACCAGATCCTTGGAATTCTTGACTTTGCTCGAGATGGGTGGCTACGTCGTGAAGAGTGGATTCAAAATGGAGTTCGCGTTGGAAAGGGAAGAAAGTACAAGGACTCCCATTTCCTTGAAGCACAGGCAATGTATTACATTAATTCATAAAACTGAGAGCACCTGCCTGCTCTTATTTTCACTAAAACACAATCGAAGGCTGCAAGGTGCTATCGTCAACTTCCAAATGATGTAAATGTTGGTTAGGGCGTTGCACTGCTCCTTCACCAAGGATTCTGAAGTTTACCAAGCTAGTAGCAATATAGTCAAAAGCATTGGTTGTTAACTGTATTTGAGAGATCTTGAAGTCTTGTATTTGTACATATGTGAATGGGAGGTTCTTATTTAGCTTAGCTCGGCGCCTAGGCCCTTGAGATATTTGGCCTCTGATTGCACTTCAGGATTTTTGGTTTATCGAATTTTCGGAATTATTATAGAACTCAAATTCTTTACCTGCCCAATTATATTCTATACTGTATAAAATCAACATTTATGTGTACTCTCTTTCTACCGCTATCCTATGATGCATCTGAAGCTCATTTTTGTAGTCCAACTGATCTTACGGACCGGAGAGCAGAATCCGATCTGCATCTTCAGCAAGTTCTGGACGAAAATGAACAGACAACTCTGTCACTTTCGTTACAAGAGTACAAGATTACCCTATTGCATAGAACAAACGAAGAGAAAACTATACTAATGGCGCTTTCCTTGCCAACTTCTAACTTTGGTTTTGTCAATAGAGAGGGTTAGGCTGTCGAGGCTAGCTGACTGACTATATACGGTGAGAGTAAATACGCAACTGCGTCCCACATTGAAGATAACGAAATGGAAAAGCAGAATGGGATGCTATAAATGTATGCTGGTGGTTGCGTTTACAACTTAAAAGGGTCGGTTGGCTAAATATGCCATGCTCGCCCTTGATTGGTGAGCGCCGTATGGATATCAAGACATATGGCCGACGTAATTTGTGGGACTTTATAGGGTTGGCTCGCTTGGCCGACCCTCCGATTCTTGGTTGCAAATATTTAGACTTTTCCGACCAAATTTTCTGAATTGTCATATGTTTTCTTTGTGCAAGGTCGAACCCGAATCATTACCTATATATGTGGATATCGGTATAGTAATCCAAGTTTCCGGAAAGGGTATGACACCCCTTTTAGCCCAACCCAGTAGGGTCGCACCCGCCATGCCAAGTATGATCCTCTACTCTAATAAGATACACTTTGACGCCGCCACAATTCTTATATATGAATTTCTGTAAGAAATTTACTGGTACGGATATCTACAGAAAATTTACAGATCGCGCGACTCAACGCAAGACTGCTAGCAATAGAGTTTAAACTTAAATTGAGACTCAGCTACAAGCACATCCATACCAACTGATCCAATCCATTATCGACTCAACTATAAATACGCCCAAACCAACTGAACCAATCCGTGTTAGTAACTACATACATTATCTCCTTCCCCTTCATGACATGTCACGAGAGCAGTACTCTAGATCTCTAATAATAGAACACCGTCTCAACGAGAGTCTAAAGTTTGATTCGAACACAAGTATGGTTCGACAGTAATTCACATTCCTTGTTTGCTTTGATTTGTTACAATCTTATAGAGAGTAATCCAGAGTTTCAAACCCAGAATCAATTTCAATTTCAAAGTAATTCTTCCCAGTTTGCTGAATCGATCGAAAACATTGAGACGACGCCTTCAAGCTCAGAGCTTCGGAGTGGCGACGACTTTGGCGTCCAATCCCAGCACGCCACATAGCTCCGGGTACAAGCTCATCCTAATCTCGGCGTACACGTCACCCTTCCACTTCCTCAGCCCGAGCTTCTCCGCCACGCGCACCGCCGCCTCCACCGCCGCCTCGGCGCTATCGTGCGCCGAGTCCACGATCCCCATCCTGACCGCCTCCTCTCCCCTCACCTTCATCCCCCTCAGCAGCAAGTCCCTCCGAGCCGAGACCGACCCGATCTTGGCCCGGAACGCCGCCGCGAAGTAGTCCGGAAACGGCAGCCCCAGGTCGACCTCGCTCATGTAGAGCACGCCGCGATCGCGCCGCATGGTGACGTAGTCGTGGCTGAGGGCGAGGAGGAGGCCGGCGGCGGCGGCGTGGCCTGGGAGAGCGGCGACGGTGGGCATGGGGAGGGAGAGGAGGGCGGCGACGACGGGCTTGAAGGCGACGACCATCTGGTGGAGGCGGTGGCGGGCGGCGGAGGAGGAGCCGGCGGTTTGGGCCCAGGCGAGGTCGAAGCCGTTGGAGAAGAACTTGCCGCGGGCGGTGGTGATGAGGACGGAGCCGGGGGAGGATTGGGACTTGGCGTCGGCGAGGGCGGAGAGGAGGGAGGAGATGACGGGGAGGCCGAGGCGGTGCTCGTCGTTGTCGTCGTCGCCGGCTCCGGCGCCGGTTAGGGTTAGGAAGAAGATGTCGCCGCGCTTCTCTAGAGTACACATTATTTATTTATTTTTTTGGGTCAGATGAGGTGAGTAGTGGTGACTCCTTGCGTGCCAGCGTCTGTTTTTTGGCTTCTGTTCTAATTCTTAGGTGCGTGCCTATTTAAGTATGTTTTTAAACCCCGGAGCTTCTTCAAGTGGGTGCTCACCCGGGGTGTTTAACAGCGCGTGTATAGGATTTGTTTCCGTTAATCGTTTGGGCGTTTGGTGAGGAACACCAAAAAAACGTTGACCTCCGTAAAATCAGATTTACATGAATCAAATGGTCTGCACGTGCTATACAACTGAAAAAAATAGGAGAAATCCCAAATCCAATGTTTCCCTTGGTCGCATACACGGAGGAGAGATCCGCAAGTGGTGTCAAATAAGAGATCCGATGTCAATCTTTCAATCGTCGGCGACAGTGGCGGGTTGGCGAAAGACTACATCCGAGTCCATGCTGAGTTCCCGTCGCCGGAAATCTGAAGAGGACGATTGAAGCCCAAATGACTAGAAACCAAATTGGGGCACAGCAGAGGTCTCCGTCGTCGACTAAGCGCCAATCTGAATGTCGGTGTTGTAGTACCTTCGAGAATCCCACGAAGCCCTCCGCCGGCCGCGTTGTTACTACTGCTATGTGTACGACGCGATCTTGGTGGTGATTTCTCCAGGCTTCGATGTCAGCGACGGGAAAATCCATACAAGTTGAATGGTAGGTTGGTTGATATCTGGTATAATATCAGATATTGTGATTGAATTCTCAAATTGGATTACCCGCACTTACTCCCAACACTACGCCGCTGCGTCGTCGTTCTCCGATCATCGCATCTTCTGCTACATCTCGACCCTCCACCGCCACAGACTCTTTTTTCGAGATCCAATTCGAATACCGGAATCAATAGCCAAACAATGATAATCCAATTCGAATACCCGAATCAAGGTCATTCTAGCGTCACTTTTTTCTAAGATCTATTGAACTTCAATAGATCGATCATCTTCTGCATTCTTTAGCATCCATGGGGTTGAGGCTTGAGGCACAGAAGAGGACCGGTAGTTGAGAACCCGTTTAGCAGGTGGGTGGGGAAATACCCGCGAAAACTAAGACTGGGTATGGGTTAGTGCGGGTAATGCCAGATTGCCAACCTTATTGAAGATTGAAGATCTGGGATAGATACCCAGAAGATTAAGATGAAGATTTGCGTCAAAAAAGATTTTTTTTTTTTTAATTTAAAAAAAAAATTATCAGAATCATAAAATTAGTTCTGGTTTAAAATAAAAAAATAAAAATTTTTTTTTTTTTAGAAATAAAGTGATATGAGTATTCTATCCAAAACGAAAAGCTAAAATTAAGTTATATGGGTATGGGTACCCCTCGGACGTACGTAATTTTATTTTTTTATGAATTGTTTTGTGATAGTATATTGTAATTAACTATACATCATTCTCTCAAATTTGTCTGCCGTTATTCTAAATAAATCACAATAGTGACATAAAATTAAAATGGTAAAAAAAAGGTTGAAAAAAATTTGTGAAATTAAGTTATCTAAGGTGACAGTGAACAACTGTATGAATTATTTTTTTAGATTTATTTTTAAACTTTTGAAATTCATAATAAAGAGATTCGACGTCTGAAAAATTTCACGAAATTTAGTCGCAATGCATATTTAATTATCGAGTTCTCAAATTGGACATTCACATTTAATAAATTTCCAAAAAAATATGTCCCAAGCTCACTTTTCTATTTTTTTAATCAATTTCTATAATTTTAAGTTTTATAATTTATAATAAATATTTTAGGTGTTTCCAAAAAATTTCCCGAAAATTCCCATGAGCTCGTCACACAATTTATTTTCAAACTTTTAAATTTGAGATTTCTCCTCAATAAAAATTTTGAAAAATTTAAGATGTCACTATTAGGTTTGTAACCGATGTTAGTTTTGTAACTATTATGTTGATTAATGCTATATCCACCAACAACCATGCCACTAATTTCACAAGATGTATGTAACTACTCGGTGGATACCTTCCATGAGCAACAAGGTGGAGTAAATAGAAATGATCAAAATCGACCGTTGGATGTTACCATGATAAGAAGAAATGGTTATGGTCAAAATTTCAGTCATTTTCTTCATCTTTTGGATCTCGATCTACTAGGTCAACTATAAACCCTAAATACTACATAAAATTAATATGCTCATAACTAGTCATTCGCAATTTCTTTTTTCGATCTGTCAGCTCTCACACTCTCGTGAGTATGAGATATATCAACCAATGTAAAACTTCAGGAAGTTTATCTCTTCGTGGTATAGCTCCCGTTAGGGATATATAAGTGTATAAAGAGTTGACCGCTTTGTTTGATATCGAAATGACGGTGGATCGGGTTAAGTTTTTTACTCAGTACCTATTTAGATGGGTAGTGTCACATTTATCAATTCCTAGTTTTGATTTTTTGGATCGCACAAAATCCTTATATGCCTACTAATGTGGTCTAATTAACTTGTTTATTATGTGTATAAAAATATAAACCTTTCACAAGCAACAAGGTGGAGGAAATTAAAATGAACCGTCAGATTTTATCATGATAAGAAGAAATGGATATGGTCAAAATTTCAGCTATTTTCGTCATCGTTTGGATCTCGATCTACTAGGTCAACTCTAAACCCGAAATACAACATAAAACTAATATGCTTATAACCGGTCATTCGCAATTTCTTTTTTCAATCTACCAGCTCTCACACTCTCATGGGTATGAAATATATCAACCAATGTAAAACTTTCGAGAAATTTATCTCCTCGTGGTATAGCTCCCCTTATGGAAGTATAAGTGTGTAAAGAGTTGACTGCTTTGTTTGATGTCAACATGACGGTGGATCGGGTTAATTTTTTTACACAGTACCTATTGATACGCTATAAATAGATGGGTAATGTCACATTTATCGATTTTCTAGTTAAGATTTTTTGGATCGCACAAAATCCTTATATATGCCTACTAATGTGGTCTAACTTGTTTATTATGTGTATAAAAATATAAACCTTTCACAAGCAACAAGGTGGAGGAAATAAAATTTATTAAAATCGACCGTCAGATTTTATCATGATAAGAATAAATGGATATCGTCAAAATTTCAGCTATTTTCGTCATTGTTTGGTTCTCGATCTATTAGGTCTACCCTAAACCATAAATACCACATAAAACTAATATGCTCATAACCGATCATTCACAATTTTTTTTTTCGATCTGTCAGCTCTCACACTCTGGCGTGTATGAGCTATATCAATCAATGTAAAAATTTTGGAAAGTTTACCTCATCGTGGTATTGCTCCCCTTAGGGAAGTATAAGTGTTTAAAGGGTTGATGGTTTTGTTTGATGCTGAGATAACGGCGGATCGGGTTAATTTTGTACACAGTACCTACTAATACATTATAAATAGATAGCTAATGTCAAATTTATTAATTTCATTTTTTTAGAATGAAATTGAAAATCGATAAATTTAACAAAAAGTTTATTACTACAAGGAAAAATTTAAGGAGTTAAAGTGGAATACATGAGTAAGGTAATAACAAATATTACTACTAATGTAATGTCGAATACATTAATTGCATGGTAATATCACTACTCGAAAAAAAAATTAAGGAATTAAAGAGGAATTATTAGAAATTGAGTATATGGTCTCGGTGATTGTTTAGAGATCTCGGAAATATTTTCTAAATTTTTCTTGATGTAAAATCTCCATTTTATAGGTTCGATAATAAAAGACGCGAAATGACGAATCCGTGAGAATTTTCTGAAAATTTTTCGGAACTTGAGCTATTTATTACGATTTTCTGAAATTATATAAAAATTTTAAAGAAAAGGAAATTAACGCGGTGCAATCTGAGCCGTCTATAAACTCACCGCTTGACCTGAGCCGTTGACCAAAATATAATTCTTGGCTGTATATACCCAATTCAGATCGAAGAGCCAAGAAGCACCGGGCCTGTTGACCCGTTCTCTTGACCCGCGAAGCAACGACTGTATCTCCTAGGTTAGGCCATGTTGCGGCGGGGAACCGGTCCCTTCCGACCTGCCTCTTGATCACCGATGTCTCTTTGGTCTTTAGTTTGTCCATCGGTCGAGTTTGGAGGGAGAATCGAAGGCTGAAAGCTTCGGCAGCTCCTGCGGTTCTTCGATTCAGTTTTCCGGCGACTCAGTCACCATTGGCGTTGCTCTTTTTCTCCGGTAACGGCCATGTTTTCTTCTATTTCCTTACTTTTCATAGTGTTTGAACCAAAATAACATTTTTTCCCGATAAGGGGACTCGAAGAAAACCGGGCCAATATCCGTGGCCCAACCTATTTATTTTCGACAAGTTCGGAATATATTATTTAGGGGCTAAATAAAGCCTACTTGAAGGCCAAGCAATCTCGAAGCGAATCTGGATATTCTTTGATTTACTATTAATTATCAAATATTTAGTAATTAATGATAATTTATTTGCTTGATTACCAAGTATTGTGCAAGAGGGAAGATGGCAGCTACATATATGGAGTAGGTTACGTAGCCTAACCATGCAAGGGATTACCATGCAATTAATGTGCAATGGCAAATATGGAAGCATGCAATCATGGTTGTTTGTGGTCATCAAGGAAGACTCCTATGCATGGTGAGACAATTAAGGAATAATAGGTGGGCCATCATACCAATGGTGTGCAAGCGATCAAGTCTTCCGTGCAATTAAGGGTTCATGCCGCGAGCTACAGGAGTCCTCGCGATGAGTCCCCACGAAGATACCTCGCGAAGATATATTTGCAATTAATGCATATCAAACAGTCCGCATCCAAGAGGAAGATTACGTCCAGGACTCCAAAAGGTAATTAACCTTGCCTAAAAGATTGCTACGACAGAGTTAATCTATACGATAGTTATCAAAACTATTAAGAGTTTTGATTTGATCCAAGGCCAATAACTGTGGCTTAAAATATAGTATTTAATTCCTATTAGGAATGAGAATCTACGAGCAGCCTATATATAGAGGCTAAAGCGATACAACAATGGACAACTCTCAATCAATTAATCTCTACGATTACCCAAGTCTCCCCGGAGCAACCTCTCTTACCGGTGACCACGCTCCAGTCCCAGTCTCCTCAAGAGCCGACTATCAGCGCCACCAAACCAACCCGGCGACCGTACTTCCAGTCCCAGTCTCCCCAGGAGCCGATTGCCATACTATCTCGACCAGCGAAGCAAGGGTAACGCCCTCGCAACCCAGCGAAGCTAAAGTCATTCTTTAGCAAACCCTGTGCTTTCTCCCAACTTCCCAGTGATTAATGCTCTGCTTAACCTACAACGTTAAATATCGATTCGGTGAACGCAAGAGACCATACCAAAGTCCTTACCCGTAAGGCAAGAAGTCCTTTTCCGAAAGGCAGAGAAAAGAACCTTGTGACGAGGTCTGTGCTCTCCTCGTCCACATCGTTTGATCAAGAAGTCAGGTCAAGAGATTCTCCGACGACTGCACCCCACGGTGCTGGCACGCCTGCGCACACGCTCAAAAGAGACAGTTTGCAACCTTACTGGTTTTGGAGCCAAACACATAGATACAACAATCGAAATGAAGTAGTAAAGCCCATTAGCTAATTATTTCACTCTAAACATTTATTTCCTCTCGCTTTGTCTCTGTTCCCCTCTCTGCAGTTCTTCTCATTCCCAGACCCAAACTCGACAACAAAAGATAATCAATTCCACCTTGGGATTATGAATGAAAATGGAGGTTGAAAAACTATAACTTCCAGGTCAATCTCATCTAATTAGGTGCAGACAAATTCGAAACAGCTGAATCTAATGATTGAAAGTTTGAAACGCTAAATTGCTTGGCTGCGCAAGAAATTTTTGGTTTGGTTTGCAGGCGGCAATGGTGATTATATGTTCACTTCCCTATCAATTAACACGATCGAAATTTAGTTCCTAAACCCATATATTCTAAATCAAACACGATCTGTTTCTTGTTTGGCTACTTCTTGATTCCGGCGATGAGGCAGTGTAGTCGATGCCCTCGACAATGAAGGCCTTGCGGCCGGTGTAGCGACTATGGAGGAGGATCACCGCATTAGTTGGCCTCAGACACTTCACCATGCAGGTAGCCTCTCTCTTGGGTTCTTTCGAAGCTCGCGCTTGGATTCGCCCAAAACTTCCTGACCTCTTCGTAAACAAGGAAGAAGAAACAGAGACACGATTTAATCGTGTGTTTCATTTACCATTCCATTGGTTTTTTACCGCATTGATTGAAGAGTTTTTTTGTCCAACTATCTCCGTATATTAACTAACGACTGATCCAATGGCCTACATTAGCTAGTCGCGTAAGGAGGCCAGATCTCTTGACAGCACATGGGGTGACCACCCACCTGGGTGGGTGGAAGAATTTTTGGTTTTTAAATGTATGCCTATTTAAGTCTATAACTTCTAAGCTTAAAGTCTATATGTACTATGAAATTTTTAATTCTACTTTATTCTCAATGTCCTAATAAAAATATTGATGCGGTGTCACTGTGCCGCTATCTACAGAAATGGATGACTGTAAGTAGGGCTGGGATCTGGCCGAGCCCGTGTAAAATTTGGTAGGCTCGAGTTATGACTCTTTTTCTGCGGGCCGGGCTCAGTTAATGATTATTAATTTTAGGGACCGAATAGGGCCCAGACTTATTTTTACGGGCCGGGCTCAATTAATGATTATTAATTTTAGGGATCGAATCAGGCTCGGACTGATTTTTAAGGGCCGAATTTTCGGGCCTAACATGCTGATTAAGGGAGGAAAAAAAAAAATACAAAGTTAACACAACTTCACATTTTCACAAGATCAGTATCAAATAACCATTGGTGAACATGTCAATCTATTCAAGCAAATGATTCATCACAATTCAAGGCAAACCAAATGAATAAATCTACCTGCTAAACAAGTTTCAAATTCCAACATAACGAATCAACAAATCCCAGCAAGTTTCAAATCTTCCAAGTTCCAAATAAACAACTAAACAAGTTCATATTTCTCAAAAAAAAAAAAAAGTGGACAAAATACTGTTTACTCCATATATTTATAGGGAGTCGACGTTTCAGTCTCTGATATTTCAATTTCACCTAAAAAGTCCCTAAACTCTCCAATTTCACCCAATTAGTCCTTGCCGTCAATTATCCGTCAAAATCTCCGTTAAATTGCTGACGTGACATTTTTTACACTGTGAAATGTCTATTATACCCTCACTCTTTTTTTCTTTTATATTTATTTTTTCCTATCTTTCTATTTTCTTTTTCCTCCTCTTCTCATTCTGAATCGGTAAGCAGAGCATTTTTTTTTTTTTAAAACCTTTTCTTCCAGCTCTCCCTTCCTCCTTTAACCATTGTCAACAACCACCCACCACCACCATCACAACCCTCATTCTTCTCGCCGGCGCTTCTGCCCCACCATCGTGGATCTCCGGCGGCGGCGATGAACGCGTAAGAGGCCTGACGGCGACCAGCGATCGTAGGAAAGCCCAATCTTACTGTAGACGGTGCCCAAATTGAAGAGAACGGCGGTCTTCTGAAGATGGATGTTCTGTTGCGAGGTATTCTGCTTGTTCTTGAAGGTGTCGTGCCAGAAGAAGGTGACGGTGTTGATGTGGTCCTTGTCAAGCGAGACTGGGAAGCGCGTCTCGACGAGGCAGAGGGCTTTGTACTAATTTTGGAGGAGGTCGCGGCGGGCCGGGAGGGGCGATCGGGTTGGCGCTCCAAGTCGGAGCGGAGCTGCTTGAGGGTTTAGAGGTTTCAAGGTTCTGGGCTTCGCGCTTGGAGTAATTGAAGGCGAGGTCGTCTTCCATTTTTCCCAGCTCCCTGTCCTAGCCCAGAGCGATCTGGTCCGACCCGAAAGTCATTAACCCATACGAGCTCATGGCGGCCTCGACGCCGAAACCCTCCACCTCTGATTCAATCTCCGCTTCACCTTCTCATATCTATCACGGTTCGTTTTCTCAATCCTTTACGTCCTTGTTATTACCGCTTAGGAGTTAATACTCTTGTGTGTGTTGGTTTCAATTTTGGTAGATCTGGAAGTGAAATTCTTGGATCTGTGCGTGTGTTAGTTTTTGATTTCATTGCTAGTTGGATTTTATTGTGTGCTTGTCTCTGTTGTGTTGATTAGTGGATCTGGTATGGTTGAGGAGTAGGATGTATACCCTAAATTAGCTTCGTGTTGTAATTTGTTTCAAGAAAGTGGTTGTCTTGGTGTATTCCAGCTTAATTTGTTATTCTTTTTCATTTGGCTGATGTCAGTTTGTTTGAATTTTGATGTAGATATATTGTTGGATGCGTCTTTAAGAGTACATTAGATACAGTGGTGGGTGTTCTTTTTGTTTCTATTCAGATGGCTGTATCGAAATCGAGAATGCCGATCCAATGGGCATTGCTGGTTTTGGTTCTGTTTGTGTACGCCTGTGATGGGTTTTATCTTCCTGGAAGCTACATGCATACGTATTCCCAAGGGGAACTAATCTTTACCAAAGTTAATTCCTTGACTTCTATTGAGACTGAGCTTCCCTTCAGCTACTATAGTCTACTGTAATGCAAACCCCAAGATGGTGTCAAGAAAATGGTCGAGAATCTTGGGGAACTTCTTATAGGAGATGAGATTGAGAGCTCTGCTTACCGATTCAGAATGAGAAGAGGAGGAAAAAAAAAATAGAGAGATAGGAAAAAATAAATATAAAAGAAAAAAAGAGTGAGGGTATAATAGACATTTCACATTGTAAAAAATGCCACGTCAGCAATTTAACGGAGATTTTGACGGCAATGACTAATTGGGTGAAATTGGAGAGTTTAGGGATTTTTTAGGTGAAATTGAAATGTCAGGGACTGAAACGTCGACTCCCTATAAGTATAGGGAGTAAACAATATTTTGTCCAAAAAAAAAAACTAAACAAGTTCATAAATAAACAACTAAGCAAGGAGGCAGCTCCTTTATATGGATCCACCACTCCAACAACTTCATTTCAGTTCCATCCTAGCAGTGATTCAAAGATGCATATAGCCTTAATGAGCTTGGACAGAAGGCTTGTTCCCTGAAATTCAAGAACATGACCAGCAACAATTCAAAAATATGACCAGCAACAATTCATAAACATGACCAGCAATTCATAAACATGACCAGCAATTTAAAAACCTTCCACACTAACCTTGGTTTGCCACAACCGTTTTCTTGCTTTTTTTTTTTTTTTGAAGCCTTTGCAGCCTTGTCTCCACTTTGTTTGTATGCAAATTTTGTGGAAAAATGTACAGAGTTAATGACATTACAAACATTGAAAAAACTGAAAACAAAGAAAAGAATTAAAAAAGATATGCAAACCATTACATCAGTACCTATCTCAGCTTGCTCATAAAATTCCATTTCTTCGATTGATGGATAATATTCAATCGAAGATGCATCTTCCTCCTTGATCCAATTCTGCAAGCATATCAATGCTTCAACAGACTTTGGAGTCAATGAACTCCGGTAGGGATCAATAACCTTTTTCCCTGTGCTAAAACAGCTCTCCGATGCCACTGTCGATACTTGAATTGCGAGAACATCCCTTGCAAGAGCTTGTAGATTTGGATATTTCTCACCATTGAGCTTCCACCACAACAATAAATTGAATTCAGCATTCTTTCGAGGCAACTCAATAGGATCTAAGAGGTACCTATCCACCTCATTCTCAACAACCACTTCACAACTGTCTTGAAGCTCCTTCTCCCAATCAGCAAGCATTTCAGCCATCTTTCCTGTCATTGTTCTTGATGTCAAGGAGCTGCAGCCAGTACTTGGAACAGCTTCTTTGTTGCGATTTTTCTAGGAAGTAGAGGAACTTGCATATAAATATGTCAAGCTCACCAAAAGATTCTTGAGCTGCCTGCTCTTCTCCTTCATAGAGCTTGTATCAAAATCTAGATACCTCACTAACACATGTTCAAAGTTTCTAAGTTTGTATCGAGGGTCCCAAACTAACGCCACTAGAAGGAGCTTATTTAAATCTTCAAGGGCACCAAAGTACTTCTTGAATTTGGACTTCATTTTCACTGCCATACTAACCAAAACTTTCTCTGCTTCGCTGCCCTCAGCCATTTCAGGCCTTACAAGTAGAGAATCTATCTCTCCCTCTATAGTCACAATCTGATGAAATGCCATATGAGCAGTGGGCTTTGTCGTTGCGCTGATCTTGAGGGTTACATCATAGAATACCTTCAAAAACTGCACAAATACTGCTGCCCTCTCCCAATCACTGTCATTTGGTGGCCCAATCCTCTTCCTACGCTTCTTGTTCTTGCCCTCTTCACTAACTTCTTCATTGTCCTCAACAATATCATCATCCTCATCGAAATAACTATAGAATTTTTGCTCCTCTTCTTCTGCCATCCTCTCAAAACCCTTCCTTAACTCTAGGGCTGTATTTAACATAAAAAAGGTGTTGTTTCATCTACTTGGAACATCAAGCACATATATTTTCTTGCTTTCCAATACTTCTTTTTCTACACATTGCTTAAAATCATCCAACCTTGACGGAGAACTCCGCACATACTTCACAGCATTTCTTATTCTGACATGCAAATGCCTGCCTCCTAAAAAAGGGGGAGTAGCCCAATTGCCCATCTTCTTCCTCAAATAATCTATCGCCACCTTATTCGCCGATGCATTATCCACACTCATAGTCAAAACCTTATCAATCTTCCACTGAACCAAACATGCTTCTAAAAGCTTTCCTATGCTTGTGCCTTGGTGGTTGGGAATGACACAAAAGTTTAGAATTCTTTTGTGCATTCTCCAACCACTATCAATAAAGTGTGCCGTCACAACCATGTAATTCACATTTTGAACCGATGTCCATGTATCGATTGTGAGTGAGACTCTGTGATTGGCTAATTCTAACCTCACTTTTTCTTTTTGTGCTTCATACATTTCAAAAAACCTATTAACAATTGCTTTCCTACAAGGAATTGTCCACTGAGGCACAGCCACTGAACATAAATGCTTAAATCCAGCTTTCTCAACTTGAGAAAATGGAAGCTCATCCATGGAAATCATCTTACAACAAGCTGTTACACAAGTATCAGGACACCATTTCCTCAGCTAAAGATGCATTTTTTGTTTGATCACTAGTTAAAACATGCTGGTCTAATTCCATCTTGGGAGGATACTTCTTGCATACTTTCTCAATGTGACGACTAAGTGTACTGGTGACATTAAAACTAGAACCACCAGTAAGTTCAGTAAAGCAATAAACACACTTAGCTCGTACTTCATGGCCAACATTTACCTGCTTTCCATCAACGGTATTGTAAATCGGCTTGTCAAATTTTTCGAAGTGTTCCCATACCCAACTCCTTGAACTTGGCTTCAATGGCTTCACTTTTTTTTTCTCTACCCTCTTTCTCTTCATCTTCTGTGATGTTGGAGGCTGCTTTTCTTCTTTTCCTTCTGCTTTAGATGCTGGCACAATTTCTTTCCCCATCCTTGAATCATTAATGGCCATGTTCAGAGTATGAGACTATGAATCGACTGAAGCTGAGAAAAAAAAATAAAGAATCAAAACAGTGAGAAAGCAATTAGGAGAACTATTAACTGAAATAAAGAATCAATCTCTTCTACAATTCACAACTCAAAATCAATCAAAACTATTAATTGGAAGCATCGTTATCACACAGAAAGTACCAAAATTATGATAGCAGACCTTCCTCGACCTTTTAGCTTGTGAGCTTAGAAACCCCAAAATTGATGCTTTCGAACTTTGCAGACCAAAATTGATAGCAGACCTTCCTCGCAGACCAATCTTCTCATTGCCATGAAAGATTGAAAGGAAATCGCATAAGACCGGTGAGATTTTTGAAGAGGTGGTATCGAACTTTCAAATTCAACATCCCAACAATGAAGTACAAAGAGAAGGTTTTACTTACACTGGGTCGAACCGTCGAAGCAAAGCTGTGGGTCGGCGGTTCAGCGGTTAGAGATTAGGGAGACTGAGACTGAGACTGAGAGGCTAAGGAAGTGAGTTGAAGAGAGGCTGAGAGAGTGAGACTGACTGATTGAGAGGTTATAGATTAGGCCGAACCGTCGAAGCAAAGCGGCGGGTCGGCGGCGACATGGTGGGAGACTGAGACTGAGAGGCTGAGGGAGTGAGTCGAAGAGAGGCTGAGGGTGAGTCGAAGTCTCGAAGAGGCGCTGAGGGAATGAGGGATTAGGGTTAGGTCTTTAGTTGGGATCGTAATCCCCTGCAGCATACATATTGTAAGCCTATTATCCTACCAATAATATACAAACATGTGTCAAAGAACACCAACCTTCGGGCCTTCGGGCTTTTTTTTTTTTTGATTTCTGAGGCCCGGGCCCAGACTGTTTTATATTTATTTCGAGTCAGGCCTTGCAAAACAGGTAAAAAAAAAAACTAAAGCCCGGACCGTTCGGGGTCGGGTTTCGGGTTTTCGGGCTAAAATCCCAACCCTAACTGTGAGGGCTACCATCGTCACGATCCATACCTCTCAACCATGAACAGAGGTCAGAGAGAATGCCAGGGTTACCGGCTTTCGACTCTCCGATGCCTAATTCAGTAAGAATGTAGACAAAGTATGAGTTAGTGAAGAGTGGTGGCTTACTTTGAATGAGAAGAGATGCATGTATTTATAGTGTAGGATAGAGCTTGTCACCCTTTTCTTTTTCCATGTGGGACTAGATATAGCTATCAAAGTTAGTAAAGTGAGGCTAGCATGTGTGTTGGGCCTTGGGCCTACTTTGTAGAGTAAGGATTCAAGCCTCTTTTAATGACCATTTAGCTGTGTATGTCCGGTGTTTGCACCTCTGTACACATGTGGTATAAACAAATAATGTACTTTTTTTCATAAGAATGTCTATAATGTACTTGAAAATTTTAATTATATATCTTTGGTATATATTTTTCTTATTACATTACAAGTTTACAACTTATATTGGGCCGTCTTGCAAATATATTCAATCTGCGTCTATTCTTTCTTAGAGGGTGAGTCACGCCTTCACTGTCGCAAGAATATATTTGCACCATTAAAGTTTTCACATAAAGTATTTTCTACAATAGCATCGTGAATAGTGCACAGTAGAGCACAAAGATTTGCCTAGCCTACACAAGAGCACTCATGTCATGTCACATGAAAGTGATGAAACTCATGGCTGGAAAAAAATTAGTCAATAAGTCGTACTTAGAATTTCTCATTTTATCATTTACAAAAGAGAGGCTAAAAAAATAAAAAACAGTTTACACATCCACTAAATATTTAGTGTAATTCTCTTATTATTATTTTTTTTTTTAAAGAATGTAATTGAAGTATTGTCGGCTACGGATGATGATCTCAATCATGATGGTGCACGACTGGATGAAGCTCGGTTACTTGCTAGTTCTTTTTAGTTATGTCAGTGACAATATGTTCTTAAAAATCGTAATAAGACTGTCCATTGTGTGGCTAGAGCCGCCTTGAAATTACCTTTAGCTTCTTTTTTGTGGCAATAATTGATGCTAGATTGGCTTATGCCAACCATTGAGAGTGAGAGATGTTATTGAGTTAGTTAAATGAAGTGTGATACTCTTTCTAATACTATGATTTGCTTGGGTTTAATGAGGTTATGAGGATATAATCCTTGGAAGTTTTTTTTTTGAAAGAAGGGCTGGTGCAGCTGCCCTCAAGCCTTGATTAACGAAACTGTTGAATACAAGGGGGGACATTGAGCCTAAACCCCTGATTACAATAAGCAACTAGAGTATGTCCAGAAATAATATCAGGAATCTCTACACAATACCTGTATTCTAACAAGCACCAACTAGCAAAGAGCGCACTACTGGCTGCTCCATTTGCTTTGAAATAGCAGTGACATAACGGAAAGATAACTCGATATGTAACACGATTACAACGTAGCATAATTGCCAGCTTTAGCACAACTTTCCTACTAGTGGCACAAGGCCCTATGAGTCCTACACAACACGTGTAGACACTTATTTCCCGCCAAAGATGCGACCAAAATAAAAAACTGCAGTAAATAAAAGTAAAAACAGAAAAAACATAGCTAGACCAAGCCAGGCCCAAGGGGGCCCAAGCCCAAGCCACAATCTGAGGAAAAAAGAGCCCACAAACTACTAGCCAGGTCGGGCCCAACTTCACCACAGCCACTGTCGCCGGAACCCGCACAGCGCCGCCCCTTTGCCTTCGCCAGAACACCGTCGACGACCCGGTATCTCTGACGCACCTAGGGAACCTATGATCACAGCCTTGCAGCAACGCCATCTCCGTCGCATGGAGAAACCACCTTCGTCGCCCAACCGGATCGAGATCTGAAGATCCAATCCAGATCGGGTAGCTCCGATTAGCCCCCGCCCACGCCACGCCAGACGCCGCACCACCTAGCCGCCACCAGATCGCTGACTTGATCTGTCGATTAGGCCATTGCAAAGCAAACCCATGCCGGCCAATAGTCGTGGCCTCCTTCTCCCTCATCGCACAGGCAACCACCATAATCACCCCAATCGGAACGACAACGTTGATTGAGGGATCCGGCCACACATCGAACTCACTCGGCGGTGACTACGGCCTGTCCGACGACGGCGTAAGGGCACGCCGCCGGACAGGGGAAAACTCCAATTTTTTTCTCTCAGGCGCGTGCAAGCGCGTTCTTAGGTTTTTTTTTTCTATATACTTTGTTTATCACAAACTATCCTTGGAAGTTTATCATCTTAAGAAATTTCATCTCAATAACCGAAAAAAAAAAAAAAAATATATATATATATATATATATATATATTTACTAACCGAACAAAAAA
Organism: Rosa rugosa; assembly: GCF_958449725.1. Taxonomy (NCBI): domain Eukaryota; kingdom Viridiplantae; phylum Streptophyta; class Magnoliopsida; order Rosales; family Rosaceae; genus Rosa; species Rosa rugosa. Next base: position 51,011,688 of record NC_084824.1, read on the forward strand.
GGAAAAATGAAAAGAGAGGGAAAAACAACCGCTAATTTACTCGACCTATTCACCCCTTTTGACTTTTGGCGCCATAATGTTAAAAAGAGAGGTAAAACACTAAACAAAGCAGATAAAAAACCCGCGAAATTTGATACAGTAAAAACGCCAAAACCTTCGTTTCGCGCCAAAACCTTGTTCCAGTATAAAACCCTAAGGCGCGCCAAACCATTCTTCATTCCCCTCTCTCTTCTCCCCAAAAAAAAATCACCGTGTTTCCTTCTCTCCCAAAAACCCATTTTCTAATACCTGATCCGTGTCTTTGACCCAAAAGACATGGATTCCAAAGAGGATGAAATTCCCATGGGAATTCCCCTCATGCCTATGCCTATGTTGGTTAAGCGCAGGAATACCAGCACCGGGGCTCGTATTTCGACCGTGATCAAGCAAGAGTGGCCGGATGAGGAGTCCGATAAGCCCGAAAAGCTTCCCGTCTCTAAGATTCTTAGCTCGTCGTCGATTGATGAAGTTCCTGACACCCAGGAGGAGCCTGTTCCGATCAAAATCAAGGAAGAGTGCTCCGAGGAGACCGATCAGGCTGAGGCGCTTAAAGGATCGATGCGGCTAAGCGAGGCCGAAACGATGAGCGTGGTTCCTGATAGCCTGGGGGATTTGGCGCAACAAGAAGCGGAAAATGTTTCGATCCAGGTACAGAGAGTTGGATCTGAGGAGGTGGATGAACCTGGTTTGATCCAGGTGAAGAGGGAAGGATCTGAGGAGGTGGAGGAGGCCGAAACGATGAGCGAGGTTCCGGATAGCCTGGCTGAACAAGAAGCGGAACTTGTTTCGATTGAGGTGAAGAAAGAAGGATCTGATGAGATGGATGAGGCCGAAAGGCTTCAGGAGTCTAAGCCCGAGAGGTTAGAGCAGAATGAAGTTCCAGTCCTAAATGTGGAGCCTATTTCGACGTTTATTAAATTGGAGGATCATGAGGAATATGAAGCTGAAAAGCTTTTCGTGTTGAAGCCGAAAGGGGTAGTGAAGAAGGAAGTTGAAGATGGCCGAGAGGGTTTGATCAAGCAGGAAGAGAATGTGAAGAAAATTCGGTCGGTTCTCGGGTGTGAAATGCCTGAATTTGAGATTCTTCGAGCACTTTCAGAATGCGGTGGAGACCAGAATGCAGCCGTCAATTTCATCCTGGAAAATGCAGGGGCGATTGTGGTTAAGAAGGCTGATGGAGATGTGGATTCGTCGAAGCCTAAGAGCCTGGTGAAGAAGGAAGTCCCTGACTGTGAAGTGATTTCGGTTAAGCAAGTGAGGCCACCGAATTTGGAGGATGGGGAATTCCCTACGGAGCGGGATTGGCTTGCGGTTGGAGGGACAGTAGTTACTGCACTTTCGACTTCCAAAGGCAGGAAGTTGGTAGACAATGAGATTGTTAACCTCTCATTTCCTTCTGTAAATTCCAGCAACAAAACCAGGTGGATTGTTCGTTTCTCAACCAAACGATCTGGAGAGGTATATTTGTGTTCTATGATTTGTTTGTATGCTGAATTATTTGAGTCTGTAAGAAAATTCTTTCGGCTTTAATGCATTGTATGTGGTTGAATTTATAGATCGGTCGCTTTTCAATGGAATGGGCAAAATGTGTTGTTCCACTTGTACAATCTGGAAAGGTTAAGGTTCGTGGACGGTGTATAGCTGCACCCCAAGTGCTTTCTATGATGCAAGAGATCATGTTGTATATAAGGTATAGGTCCTAGCCATATGTTACCACTTACCACATTCATTCCTTTCGCACAGTTTTGCTTCAGCCGAACTTGTTTGCTATATGTTTTACAGTTTTTATATTCACCGCTCAATTTTCACCGAAGTGGACAAGTCTTCATGGAAGCTAGATGCTTCCCCTAACATCGATTCCACTATATATCCTCTTCTCACTCTGTTCAAATTGTTGAAAGTCCAACCATATCAGAAGGTAGTCCTGATTCTCCTTGGTAGTTTAACATCCCTGATATACAAATCCAAACACCAGAAACTCTACTTTTTGATGGTTCGTGTTGTATTAGTGTGCTAATTTTTTGTTGCTTTGTCCAGGCTGAGTTCACTCCAGAAGAACTTGATTCCCGAAAACGTCTTCTGAATATTGAAGTATGTATTGACATTTCTTTGTCTATTTGCATTTATCTTGATTGCTTTGGAGCAAATGTTGGTGTTTTCTCATTTTATTGGATCTGATTTTTTTTTTCATGTGTTCCAATTACTAAATGCTGTTAAAATGTTACATTGTGCTTTGAATACTATTAATTTGTGAATGCATTATCTGAGTAAGGTGTTTGCAAGAAAGGCATCCCGAGGTACAAACAAATCTTAAAATTTTCTCTAAACTCTAAACCATAGGTCCAGTGACAGTGCTTTCAATGGTGCCAAGTGTTTTGTGAAATACAATCCAATATTTCAATTTCAAACATACAACTGAATGTGACCTCCTTGATTTTTATTTAACATCATTGCATCTCCAAACACATAGATTATCAACAATTTTTGTTTTTCTATGTGTGTGTATCTACATCTAAATGGCTTAAACATGCATGGGTTCAACACAGCGTATTCCAAATGAAGCTCCATTAGCATTGCCTGCACCAAAACGCAGAAAGGGTTCCCAACAGAATCCCGAAGAAAACAAAGATGAACAAGCCATTTCTGAGTCTTCTCTAAACAAGATTGTTGGTGCGGCGGAAGTATATGACTTAGAGGTAGGCACTATGAATATGTTGTATTTTTCAGCTGAGGATTTCAGACTTTCAGAGTAGATATAGTATGTCAACAATGTCCCCTTGTCTGACCTTGCTCTCTAAATCTTTTAGGAGATGGAGCCCCCAGGCACTCTCAGGTGTGTTCTGAAACCATACCAGAAACAAGCGCTCCATTGGATGTCAGGATTGGAGAAGGGAATTGATGTTGAGAAGGCCAGGCAAACTCTACATCCTTGCTGGGCAGCCTACCGTATATGTGATGAGTATGTAGTTTAAAGAAAAATGAAAATGGAAGAAGGAAAACAGTACTGTTTTTCTCTTCTTCTAGTCTCTTGCACGCAAACCACAATCCACATTGTGAATTCAAATAGCTTCAAGCCTGCAACTTAACTGAATATATGATTTGTCAGGAGGGCTTCTTCAATCTATGTCAACATTTTCACAGGGGAGGCAACCACAAAATTTCCAACTGCAACGCTGATGGCAAGAGGAGGAGTGAGTATTTCAATCATCTCTCTACTGCATATTTAAAAGTATATTTAGCTTGTGGGGAAACCTTATAGTGCTTTGGGAATTGGAGTGACTATTATCATGTAAATTTTGTCTCTAACATCAAAAGTCTGTTTAAATTCTAGATCCTAGCAGATGCGATGGGACTTGGGAAGACTGTGATGACAATTGCTCTAATACTTGCAAGACCAGGTAGAAGAGGCTCTAATGATATCGAAATTACAAAGAAGAGGAAGATAGATTCAGATACAACTGCCCCATTGAAACCAAAGGGAGGCACTCTTGTTGTCTGTCCCCTGTCTTTGTTAAGCCAGTGGAAGGTAAATAGCTTCCTTTTTGTTTTGCATTGAATAATTGTGATAATTGAATTTTTTATTATATTTAAATTTTGTTATGATGTGATGTCAGAATAATGTAGTAAGAACTTTCTCATATCCTCAATCTATTTACAGATACTTTGAATAACAAGATGAATATATCCTTTAGTTTCCAGCATATCTTATCAGTTCTTTTAATAATGTCAGGATGAGCTTGAAACACATTCAGAGCCCGAAAGTATTTCCATTTTTGTTCACTATGGTGGACACAGAACCACTAGCCCCAAGGCAATCTCTGTACATGATGTGGTCTTGACAACATATGGTGTCTTGGCTGCAGCTTACAAAAGTGTAAGAAACCTTCCCTTCTTTTTTAGCCAATTCTTATTATTTGTAATTTGTTAAATGAAAACCTAATCTATTAATCTTCTCATTTCACTCTATTCTTTTGTTACAATGTGGTACAGGATGGGGAGGACAGCCTTTTCCACCAAGTTGACTGGTATAGGGTGGTGCTTGATGAAGCTCATACCATTAAATCTTCGAGGACCCAAGGTGCTCAGGCTGTTTTCACCTTGTCATCGCATTGCAGATGGTGTTTGACTGGAACTCCTATTCAGGTCTGCTTTCTGTTGTCATGCTTGATAAATATTGAGTGTGCTTTGTGAAGCATATATGATATTCTGCATTCTAAACAGTATTTTTTTTTCCCCTCGTGCATTTTCGAGAACTCTAATAAGCTGTCTCTAGCTTAGTAGGGGTGGTTAATTTATTAGTTTTGACATTAATTATAAAATCCTTTGGTCATCAATTGTTGCAGAACAATTTGGAAGATCTCTACAGCCTCCTATCCTTCTTGCATGTTGAACCATGGTGCAACTGGGCATGGTATGTCAAATATTGTTTAATTTTAAGATATTGTTTTTCTATAGTATCAATAAGAACTGCTAGTTCAACTATGACTAGTGGGGATGCAGATTTATGGGTTACTAATATAATTTTGCTAATATCTAGGTGGAACAAATTAATTCAAAGGCCTTACGAGATTGGTGATCCAAGAGGACTGAGATTGATAAAGGCCATTTTGAGACCACTGATGTTAAGAAGAACAAAAGAAACAAAGGATAAAGTGGGAAGGTGATTACTCTTGAGAGTTATTTTGAATCTCAATCTCTCTCTCTCTCTCTCTCTCTCTCTCTCTCTCTCTCTCTCAATATACATTATAAGGTACTGAACTCTTCATAGGATTTTAATGTTTGGTGTATGTAATTTCAGGCCCATACTTGTTCTCCCTCCAACTGACATTCAAACCATTGAGTGTGAACAGTCAGATGCTGAACATGACTTTTACAACGCCCTTTTTAGGAGATCAAAAGTAAGTTATCTCAACAATAATTGTGGCCAACCTTGAACCGAATTGAGAATGTACTTGCAAATGCACTGTTATTTGCTTACAGATTTGTATTCACTTGGCACTTTCAGCAGTCTTGTTTTCATGGCTATTCATAGCTGATAATTTTTTTTTGCAAAATATACAGGTCCAGTTTGACCAGTTTGTAGCAGAAGGCAAGGTTCTTCACAACTATGCAAATATCCTTGAGCTACTACTTCGATTGAGGCAGTGTTGCAACCATCCATATCTTGTCATGAGGTGGGAATGAATTTGCATTTATTTTGACTTGACAGTTGAGCTTTTGTCCTTGTTCATTAGCTTTAACTGCTTCTAACACGTTGGTTTGGAGTACTGCAGTCGGAGCGATTCACAAAAGAAAAGCAGTCGGGGTGATTCACAAAAGTATGCAGACTTGGACAAGCTTGCAAGAATATTTCTTGAAGCTAGCCAGGATGCTTCCACTTCAAAGCAGAGTGTCCCCAGCCGAGCTTATGTTGAAGAGGTTGTTGAGGGTATCCGTAAGGGTGAAAACAGAGAGTGTCCCATATGCTTGGAGTTTGCAGATGATCCTATACTTACACCATGTGCTCATAAGATGTGTAGGGAGTGTCTTCTCTCGAGCTGGGGAAGACCAACTCGTGGTCCATGCCCAATATGTCGGAGATTGATTGAAAAAACTGACCTCATATCTTGCCCATCTGAAAGCCGCTTTCAGGTTGATTTTGTTGAAGATTGGAAGGAATCTTCGAAGGTTGCAAAGCTCTTGGATTGCTTGGAGCATATTCTTCAATCAGGTTCTGGCGAAAAAAGCATTATTTTCAGTCAGTGGACTGCATTTTTGGATCTCTTGGAGATCCCTATGAAGAGAAGAGGAATTGAGTTTCTTAGGTTTGATGGGAAGCTGACACAGCCACAGAGGGAGAGGGTTTTGAATGAGTTCAATGAGACCAGAGTGAAAAGGGTAAGCAGCAAAAATTACATTTTGTTCCTTGCAGTTATAATTTGGTGATAATCTTCTTGCTTGTTAATATCCTGCATGTATTATGTCTCAGGTGTTGTTGACATCTTTGAAAACTGGCGGTGTTGGTCTGAATTTAACTGCAGCATCTAACGTCTTCATAATGGTACTTTCAATCTTTCTGTTTATTATTATTTCATCTGTTGAGAACTTGAGTACTTTTTACCCCGAAATTAAGTACGATATGCTCACCCTCTTTTAGGATCCATGGTGGAATCCTGCGGTTGAGGAGCAAGCAATAATGAGAATTCATCGCATTGGACAAAAGCGAACAGTCACTGTTAGAAGATTTATTGTCAAGGTGAGTATGTTTTTGTTATGGTCTTCAGCAGTCTAGCAGTTATACAAGCCTGTTCATGGGAGAAGTGGATTAAATGTCACCTGAACTTTGAATTGTGTTCTTTAGAGATAGTGATTGGTCAAATACATATAACTTCAATTCCACGTTTTTATTTATTTATTTTGAACATAGATGAATTATATAGCAAAATTATACTAGTGAACTGGGTCTGAACCCAAGGCCCTAAGCTATCCTAACTATTCACTAATGCATGAATGAGTTTAGCATAGATGCCTTTGATTGATTCTAACTGGTATTCCAACAGCTGTCTAGTTAGTGGTGTTTAGTGAGTTGGACTAGTAGCTCTTCCTGTTTTTGCCTAGTTTGTTAATGATTGTGGGTCGTTCAGCTGGTAAATACCATAATCTCTATATTTTACTGTATGAGTTATTAAAATTGGACAGGACACGGTGGAGGAACGCCTGCTACAAGTTCAGGCCAGGAAGCAGAGAATGATTGCCGGAGCTCTCACTGATGAGGAAGTTCGATCTGCTAGAATTGAGGAGCTCAAAATGCTTTTCACATGAATTTCTCTTTATGTATATAGGTAGTTAAAAGAGAGTAGCCTTTGGGGCCTTTTTTGTGCAGCCTAGAAGTCATAGACCCCAATTTTGTACATGGTTGGGTTTTGGCATTTCAATGCCAATCACCTTCTCTCTTATTTATTTTAGTTTAGCTACTGTTTCCTAATTATGGGTAAGTTATAGGTAATGATCCCAAATGAGCAAGCCTTGTAGTGAGATCATTAATCTGAATGAGAATCCCATTTTTGATTTCATTGTGTTCCTCTCTCGAGGCGTAGTATTCAGGTAACAAACAACTTTGTTCCCACTTGGTAAACCGATAAAGAGCAGTCATTTTGGCTAATCGGCTATTGTTTCGAAACTGGTACATTTAATATACCCCTGTGCAGCAAAATGTCTAGATTACTATTCATCTACGAATTTATTATTCATAAATAGAATTTCAGTCCTACACAGTTAACATAGAATTACGTAACCAATTCTATTAGGCCCCTTTTTTCTTATATGTTTTTCTTTTCTAATAGTATAATTATTTAGGAGAAAATATATTGATGTGGTGACTGTATGGTTGCAGACTCAAAAGTCCAAATCGAAACTTGATTGGAAAGCTAGGTTTAACATTTGCTTGGGAATAGCTACGGGATTGGTGTATCTACATGAGCATCCCAGGCTGAAGATGGTTCCCAGTGACATTAAATCCACTAATATTCTTTTCGATAGATACCTTAAGGCTAAAATATCAGACTTTGGATTGGCAACCCTTTACACCGAAGATGATCAATTCAAGTTCAACAAAGTAGAAGTGCCACAGTAAGTAAAACTTACTATAAAACAATACCTACTCCCTGCCACTATATATATACTTGTTGCAATCTTTGACTTGGTGTAATGATGAGTTACCTCTTATTTTCTGCAGCGGATGATATATGGCACCTAAGTATGTTCGAGCAACTGTGACATCTAAAGCTGATATCTACAGTTTTGGGGTGGTTATACTTGAAATTGTTAGCGGAAGGACAAATGCAGGACACGGACGAGATAGCCAGGAAAGTGAATTTCTTTTAGATACGGTAAGCAAAATTGGCATTGCCATGCTTTTCTGCCTTCTTTTATTCAACTTGTTTGTCCAAACTATGCTGCAATCTCATTTAACACGATGTATATGTTGTGTGTGTGGAAATGCAGGCTTATGATTTACAGCGAAAAGGAAGGGTGGTGGACTTGGTTGACAAAACCTTGTCTACCAAGTATGATGCAAAAAACAAGCCATCATCATCTTCAATTTAGCAGTAAAGTGCACCAGTATATCCCAACTCTGAGGCCTACTATGTCTGAAGTAGTGAGTGTTCTTGTTGGCGACAAAAAAAATTGAGGAGATTTGTCCGCCTGCTCTGAATGATAGTCACGTTGCTCAAATTGATTCCTCTGCTTCTCTAGAAGTGACCTCGAGAGAGTCCACATCATCCAATTTTATCCAAGGGGAAGATGAAACAAAACATACAGATATCTGAAAGTAGACCCTAGAAAATTTCAAACGAAACGCAGCAATCTCTCTCTCTATTTTGCTCCCAGTTTTTGGACTTTGGTAGACTATTGCCTCCTAACTAGTGTATCAAACCTGTATGATATTGATATTTTGGCCTTTAGTCGTTTGTCTTATCAAATTGGATGTTATGTATCATCAATGCTTATCAACTCAAAATTTGAATTTCTGCTAATCCAAAACGACTGAGTTTGTACAATCGTGAAAGCCAACGAAAAAGTACAGGGAGAAAAACAAAATCCATACTTCATTGTTTACCTATTTTTCAAAAGCAACATACATCATAAATGACATAATTTGATGTATTATCTACACACTATCAGCTTTTTTTTTTGGCTCAAAAAGAGGGACAAGAGAGGCAAAGAAACCTCCTTACCACCCCCCATGTTAATAAAGAAAAAATAGATACAAAAAGAGAGAGACGAAGCCAAGATCTCCATAGTAGAACACACCAAACATTAAAGAACAACTAGCTAACGAAAACGAAATTGTGGAAGACCTAAACAGTCACTATTGTAGGTGTTAAAATAAGGCCGTGTTGTAGGAGAATTGTAATTGTGTTTATCATTGATAATAGGAGCCCTTTAAATAGGGAGTTACAAGGTATACAAAAGGTAATAGAATCCGAATACAATTAAATACCTAGAACACTTTCCTATTACAACTCTAAATCCTAGTTTGTAGAGGCACACATTATGTCGACATCCTTCAACACTCCCCCTTGTGCCGCTCAAACTTGGCGATGACGCTTTGATTGTTGCCTCGTTAAAAACCTTGTCAGGTAACAAAAACCCTGTGGGACAAAAATAACCCTGGTCGAAGGACAAAAAGAGCACAACACGTCATTCACTCTTCGAGATCTAACATGTAGACATCATACCTCCCCCTGATGTCCATATCTCCCCCTGATTGCTACAATCATGGGAGTTCGGATAACTTCCTTAATCCGATGCTCTTCACATGTTTCTCGAAGGTGGATTTTGGTAACGACTTAGTAAATAAGTCCGCTACATTATCCTCAGATCGGATTTGGTTCACTTCAATATTTAGAAGTGTCTGTTGTTGCTGATTGTAAAAGAACTTAGGCGATATATGCTTGGTGTTGTCGCCCTTGATGAAACCTAATTTCATTTGTTCAATACAAGCTGCATTATCCTCATAAATGCATGTAGGTTCATCTGTGGTAGACTTCAAACCACAAGTTCCTCGAATATGTCTAACTATAGACCTTAGCCATATGCATTCTCGTACAGCTTCATGTAGAGCGATAATCTTTGCATGATTTGAGGAAGTAGCAACAAGGGTCTGTTTAGTAGACCTCCAAGATATCGCAGTGCTTTCCATGGTAAAGACATAACCCATTTGGGAGCGACCTTTGTGAGGGTGAGAGAGATACCCTGCATCAGCAAAACCCATCAAGACATCGTTGTCATTTTGATGGAGGGGAGGAGGAGCACGGAAGGTGGCGTTTTGCCTTGTGGAGTCCGATCCCACACTTCCGTTATTTCTTTTCTCTCTGTAGGGATAGGAACAAGCCCATATCAATCGTACCTCTCAAGTATCGAAGGATTGTCTTTATGCCAATCCAATGGCGTTGTGTTGGCGCGGGGCTATATCTAGCCAATAAGTTCATAATAATTGAGGTGTCCGGTCTTGTATTGTGCTAAGTACAATAATGCGCCTATTGTACATAAGTAAGCACTTCTGCTATTAACACGTCTTCGTCATCATCCCTGGGACGAAACGGATTCCTTTTAGGGCCAAGACTACGGACGACCATGGGAGTGCATCTTTGACTTTATCAAAATGCCTAAGCATCTATTGACACGGTATACAAAACCGTGTTCTCCCAAGGTCCTTCCTCTCAAACTCGGATTTCAGGTGTTCAGCGGTTTTCCTTAACTCACAAGGGTTCCAATTATGTTTATCAACATAAACCGCGACAATTGCAAATCCGGAACTTATCATGGAAACGCGTGGGCATAGTTCATCATATCCCTTCCCAATCAAGTAGTCACTTTAGTGAGCGTTTCAACCTCGTTGCAAACGTGCTCCGTGGTCTAGAGCCACTTGACTTGGGAAAATGAAGTTCACAAGAACCTTCATTATATTTCGTATCTAGATCCCCATAAAGATACGTAGTGGCCACATTTGTAAGCTGCATGTTCAGTTATTTGGAAATTACCAAACTGACAAGGTAGTGGAGTGCAATGACATCCATTACGAGAGAATAAGTCTTCTCGTAGTCGATTCCAGGGCGTTGTGAGAAACCTTGCGCCATAAGGTGAGATTACCATCTCTTTTTCTCGTCACGCTATCTAACGAAGACCTATTAATGTCAACAGGTGGCATCTCAGGCCCGAAATCCTTTCTTTTCGTTAGTGAATCTAATTCAACCTGGATCGCATCTTTCCATTTAGGCTAATTTTCTCTACGTTGGCATTCTTCAACGGAGTAAGGTTCGATGTCATTGTTCTCAACAATTCCACGTCCTCATGTACACTAGTGTAGTTCGTAGAGATCTCTATATTCTCAGAAATTGGTTCTAACATTGAGGCGTCCCCCAACGATGTCTCTTGGACATAACCACAATCCAAAATATTCTCATGAGACGGATTTTGAGTATCAATGATCAATGGATCAAGTTGTGCCAAACTCGCTCTCTTCTTAGGGCGAGAATCCATCAAACATATGGGTCTCCTACGCTCTCTAGCGGAACCCATGGCCTATGACGCCATTATGCCACCTTGTGGCGTCACCATCCCACCATCCATGGTGGTGGTGTCGTACCTATCTTCTCTGGGTGGCACCATGTCCTCCTATGGGGACATCAATCCTTGCAGGCATGTTTGCAGCAGGTATATGTGATCTCGTCACTTTTAGGGGATCAAGATGAGACATAGTGGGGACAGACCACGACAATTCATGTCGTTCCTGCTGAACATTGACGTTCTAATCTCCCCCTAACGATGGGAAGACTGTCTCATCAAAGTGACAATTCGCAAGTCCAGCGAAATAGAGATCGCCTGTCAAGGGTTCTACGTAGCGGACTTATAGTTGGAGGCCTATGTCCAACATAAATATATATATGCTTTCGTTGCAATGACTCATGTTGATGCGCTGTGGCGGCGCAATTGGCACATAAACCGCACACTCAAATATGCATAAGTACGAGATATTAGACTCGAACCCAGTCACTAGCTGTAACGCAAATAAAAGTTGAGTGGCTGCTATGAGTCGTAGACGAATTAGCATAGCTGCATGCGATATTGCATAACCCAAGCGGAAATATTGGTGCGCATTACCAATGTCTGGGCTACCATCGTAGTCGTTTAACGGTGGCTTTTCCGCTAGACCAATTGGGTCTGTACATGGGAATATGATACTTGATATCAATACCCAATGATATGCAATAGTCATCGAAAAATTTTCAATGTAAACTCTCTAGCATTGTCAAGTCGAATTGACTGAACGGGATGATCCGGGTAGTGAGCCCGTAGCCATATGATTTGGGTTAGGAGTTCATCTTAAGCAGCATTACAAGTGGACGATAGTGCGTCACATGACCAGTGTGTCCGCATATCAACCAACAACATCAAACATCTAAGCAGTCCACAAGTTGGTTGAGTCGATCCACAGAATCTCTTTGGATTCTCTGAGAACACATGTGTCCTTTGCATAGGATGGTCTCGATCCTTAAAGAGCAGGCTTTGGGAAACGAGTGATGGGCCTTAGAAGCAACCAATGAGGATTTTGGTTGAGCCACAGAATCACAATTGACTTGAGAAGTGGAGAGAGGTGGCACATTGCCATTCTTGGCGTTAATGCCAAGCTCTTGCCGTAGGAGGTGACGACATTACCCTTCTCCTAGAACCAACTTTTGATTCATACTTCTTTTCACTCGAAAGAATGGATGTCCGTGTGAAGTCTTTAATAAACGGATCATCATATCATGACCTGGATGTCCCAATTGGTCATACCAAAGCCTATATGTGTCAGAATCCCATAAGTCGTCTCTCATGACATGGTTGGATTCAATAACTTGAATAGTGGTTGCATACAACCCACTAGAGCGACACATAAGTTAATCTAATACTCGTTTATGTCCATAGTCATTAGAGGTAATGCAAAAGAATTCTGTCCATTCTCATAATGTGTTTCCACATGAAAACCATTGGCTCTTATGTAATGAAGTTCAAATTAAATAAGGTATGTCCAAGACATTAAGTAAAAGAATCGACACTTTATTAATAGCCAATGATTACATCAAAGTTTCCAAAAAGTCTAATCCAAAAATAAAGAAAATCAAACTGAGACACATTGTAGTCACTCTATCCGTTTGGTAACTCCAATCAAATATGACCAGGAAAGTAGAGAGATGTTGGTGGAGCGAGGCTCGCTTAAGTACCAATTATCTCAATGACTTTCCTAGACATCATATTTTATTGGGTATGCCACATGAGAAAGAGTTGATACAATTGTCATTTATTGACTAAGGCTCATTTGCCATTACAAAAATTCTTGGAAAATAAAAAGGACTATTCTAATCAAAGTCTGCAGCATCCTTGTGCACTTCATCTTCAGCTTTGAAGTCCTCTATGGTGAGGTTGACATCTCCACCATCTTCTTCTCCTTCTTCTGCAAGGTACACTTCTTGCTCTCTCAGGTCCTTGTATGCCTTGTATCTTGCAGCTAGTTGCTCGCTTGCCTGGCATTGCCTGAACCAATGCTCACTTGACCCACATCGATGACACATGTCATTGTGGTTACCTCCCCTTAATTGAGGTGCACGTTGTGGTCGTTCCCTAGGAGGGTTGGCGCAACCATCACGACCCATGGCACCACCACCATGAGCTATGGCTCCACCACCATGGCTAGGGTTGCCACGACCCCCTCTCCCACGTGTGGCATTGCCACCACGTGTATCCGCTCCAAACTTGCGGTTTCCTTCCTGATTAGGGCGGTTATATGGACCCATACGTCCCTCATATCCCTTATTCTTAGGGTTCCGCTCCTTGCGCCCTCCTTTGGGTGCATTATAATTCGCCTCATGAACGCTCTTAGTTCCAATGGGCCTTGAATTATAATTTCTCACGAGTATGTTATCATGTTTCTCAGCTACAGATATGATATTGATAAGCTGATGAAACCTCGTGATCCGTCCAGCATTTACTTCAGTACGGTATTGCTTTGATATCACAATGGCTGAAACGGAGAAGGTGGAGAGAGTCTTCTCAATTAGCTCTTGCTCTGTGATAGGTTTTCCACAAAACCTCAACATGGATTGTATGCGAAGAGCTTCTGAATTATATTCAGCAACAGACTTGAAGTCAGCAAAGCGCAGATTGTTCCATTGAACCTTCAAGTCAGGGAGGAGGGAATCTTGAACATTGCCAAAACGCTCTTCTAGCGCTACCCATAGCTCTCTTGCATCCTTGATCGACATATACTCCAATCTGAGTGCTTTGTCCATATGACGCCGCATCAAGATGACTGCTTGAGCATGTTTTGCAGGTGTTGGGATGAACACAAGATCCGGGTTAGGTGCTTGGATTATGGGC